>NW_025932662.1:0-1907 GCF_000764305.2 Hyalella azteca
TTCTGCATCGTAAAACGTAGCCTACGCTCATGTGGTCTACTTATGCATAGTTTGAGTAGAAAATTTCATACAAAAGTAGCAAGCTAGAGAATAGTGTCATAATATTACGGTGGACCTCTATTGAGGTCCACCGTAATTCCAATTTATTTCCAAATGAATTGGTAATATGTAAGTTTTAGTCTATTAATCTATTATGAAATGATTAAATCAGGCTTCAGGGTCAAGAATGAGCAGTTCAGGCATGTATGTGTCATTCATACACGAGTATAAACTAAAAAGATTACGGCGTTTCATTTCATAAATTATATTCAAACTTTGTGGGTCTGCGAGGTCCATTGTTTACAATGCTGAAAATATCAATGAGCCGGAAGGAAATGACTGCTCCGAGCTATTTTAGGATAATGACATATAGGATAATGTCATTGAGGATAATCTTTACCTGACGTGACTGGGTGCAGTTAAGGGATCGAAATAAAATGTTCATTTTAATTTAAAACATTTTGGTACTTAGCAATGAACATCGCATCCATTTTGAATTAATTTTACTTGCTTGCTTAATTATACAGCGTACATGATCGAGTTACGTCCGGATTGAAATTCTAGTTTTGTCAGCCGTCAAATTCCTATTTTTTTTGTCGCATCCATAGATTCACTGAGAACGTTTGCTGCCCCGACGGCTGTACGATTGAGAATCTACATTTGCTGCCGAAATTTCTAAGTTAATTCATACTAAACTCTTCATCGTAATGAAAATAATTTATGTATAACTTATAATGATATTTCTCATAGTTTTTCATAATCAACTAAAAGATAACATGAAAATATTTTTAGAAGTACAGACATTCGAAGTGTACACACAGTTTACGGATAAGGTTATAAGCTCGTCTCAATGTCATTGATAATTCAATACATGTTCTGCATCTACAATTAACATTTTAATTAGGATTTCTCTCCCAAAAAAGAGGTTTCATATCAATAACGCAAAAATGTCAGTTAATCTCCGGTAGAATGAAGTCTCAACGGATTTGATCACTGGTGATGTTAGGGTGGGGAAACTGTGCTTAATAATTATTTGTTATTTTCATTAGAGAAGATGCTCTGTGCCTAACTTTTACTATGTCATAGTTCTACTATTGTTATAAGATGTTTAAAAGTATTTTTAATTTATATTTTTTCTAAGTACATTGATAGTTTCATTTTGTGACATAGCTTCCAAAAAGTTGAGTGCCTACCTTAAAAAATTTTCTTTGACTTTATCAAAAAATGGTTATCGAAGGTAAACTAGATTCCTGGAAATAGAACGCTTGTTGCTTGTAAATAAACGCAAATAACAAAGAAATATGTAAATGATGAGATTTTTTCTATGTGAAATCGAAATAGTATTTAGTTTGGCGACTGTCACATTTATGCACTTCCAAGTGAATTCACGGAATCGGATTGCTCGCACCAAAATATATAAAAAATATTTGACTTTCTTAATTGAACATCACAGCACTAACAAAAGAACGACGATAACATCAAAATTTTATAAAAAAATACAACACAGAACTAACTGACATCAAACAAGGCGGGAGGCGCGGCAGCAGCAGGTCAAGTTCACTGTACTTATGAGGCGCTGTTGCTGCGAATTCAAACTGTGCGGTTTGCGGCTCTGCGGCACCATTTTTAGTAATGATAGATAATTAAGAATATTTATTATCTTTCTCAAAGTTACTGAAATATATACAAAATGCCCAGACCAGACGCTGTTCAGAGTTTCATGCAGATGTATAAATCTTTTATTATATGAGTAGCAAGATAAAGACGTTCAAACTTCAATGAATAGTTGATAGCAAATGAATATAATATATTAAAGGAAAAATCCTATAGAAGTAATTAAAGGCAGGCAACTCATTGTCATGTAATAA
>NW_025932663.1:0-949 GCF_000764305.2 Hyalella azteca
CGTCGCTGAAACATGCGCCTCAGAAAGTTATATTGGTTTGTGCGTCGTCATTATATTCGCATTTCATCAAAATTTCCATGGATTGATTTCCTCTCCGTTTCTTACCGTAAATAATTATTCTGACAACAAAACTGCATCTGAATTGCCTCGCACGTTTACGTATATACATATGCACGATATCCGCCGCTAATACATTATATGGGATTGCAACTTTCAAGAGAAATTTGTCTTCTTATTAGCGCATTTTCTCATTTATGAAAAAAATGCACTATTGTGCTCGCCATGTCCGTCTGCCTGTCCGTCCGTCCGTCCGTCTGTCCGTCCGTGACTTCACGTTTTCGTCGACGAGAAAATGCGCTCTCTGTCACTCACTGCAGTGAGTACTGAGTAATATTTTTTATATATATTTTAAGGCATCAGTTGACCACTGAAATGAATGCCCAGAAACTGCACAAATATGCCACTGATAACTTACACGTAGTTATGGTATCGGGCCACAAGCTATTACAAGCTCTCCCGTTAACTTTCCACAGCTCACCGTGTAAAATGAATAAAACACACATTTGAATATTTTATCTTAAGAACCCTGATGATCAACGGCGTTTTGTCAAAATCAAAAAAATTCTTTCGTATGCAATTTTCTACTATGATTTTCGTTCATGTTGGTTTCAAACGACGATGTTACAGGTCTTGATTTGGGGTGAAAATTGCAACATAACCTAAACTAGCGAAGTCCTGATTCTTTTAATTGGAAAATTTACCGTTGTCAGTAACCTGGGCAATTTCTAAATTGGTAAATTGAAATAAGTATGGTTTCTATAAATTTTTCTTAGCTCCTCCTTACCATTTGTAAAGAAGAGCTACGACCGCGGTTCAGACCTCTGACAATTTTACGGCCGGACTTAGGGCCTGATCTTGCGACCGGTCTTCAAAATTTCGCACATAAACA
>NW_025932664.1:0-871 GCF_000764305.2 Hyalella azteca
GATTACTTCCATTAAATGTGAAACTTACATTCGCCGAAAGATTAAATGCAAGCTGAAACAATGTATAAAACATGACTCACTTGGAAATTAATGCCAGCGAAGATCCCAGTGACGAGGAATGCGGCAGCCATCATGCCAGCTACCTGTGCGTGTTCAGGCTCTACGGTCCTGTGAAGAAGTTCAATATTATTCAATAATAATCAATAACATTCAATAATATTTAATATTATTCAATATAATTCAATAACATTCAATAACATTCAATATTATTCAATTTTATTCAATTTTATGTGATAAACTCACTAAATAATATGCGTTTAAAAATTACTTTTTCAAGCCAACACTTATAAGGATTAAGATTCTCCGTTGTTACACATGTAGAATAAATTTCTAATTTTATTTTCATAGATTGAAAAAGTTAATTTTTAATTTTTTTATATATATATAATAAATTTAATTTTCAAAATTATTTATTCTGTCAATTGATTCATGCATTGTTTTCGACTTATTTAAGATCGATTGGACAATTAGAAGCGTGTTAAATATCGATTATAAGATTTGTAGCAGACATTAATAAGTGAAGTTAAAGAAAGTGTTGTAAAAATATCGGTGTTCACTCATAACTCGTCGCAACGCCGAGAGAAATGCATTTTTACAGAAGCGCATTACTAAGCGGTGACTTGTACATCAAATTGTTCTTCAATTCAAGTGTATCGTGACAAAGAAAATTAAAACCTAAAATAAATATAGTTGTTTTCAATAGAGTTCACCTCGCGTTAATAAGTGTGAGCATGAGGACATGAAAAATAATGAATTACGGTCATCTCAAAAGTTTGAAGAAAGTACAGCAGCATCTTCAGACCGTCATAAT
>NW_025932665.1:0-8976 GCF_000764305.2 Hyalella azteca
TTCGAGGTTTCGATGATTGTAAACTGAATTGTTTTGGAATTTGACATGAAAATTGTCGTGAAGTAATTCATCGAAAAATCAGTGCACGCATACACGTATATATGACTTCTGTGTTTCCTTCAGCTGGCAGTGCCTGCATGATAACTCAGTTTGAGTGCAAGAATGGCAACTGCATCAGAGCCAACTACGTCTGTGACGGTGATAACGACTGTAACGATATGAGTGACGAGGAAAACTGTTCTGAAAGTGAGTATCAGTGCATTACGATATGACAACAAATTTCTTCAGGGTAAGTACTGAAACTCTCCATCATGCGAAATATATGATTATTTAATTTCAATAAAAGTTTGCATTGTTTCTGTTTGTGCTAGTATGGAGACTGTACAAGTTACATATAAAGCCAAGATTCTTTTGGAAAAACTG
Organism: Hyalella azteca; assembly: GCF_000764305.2. Taxonomy (NCBI): domain Eukaryota; kingdom Metazoa; phylum Arthropoda; class Malacostraca; order Amphipoda; family Hyalellidae; genus Hyalella; species Hyalella azteca. The sequence goes on from NW_025932665.1 coordinate 424, forward strand.
AATTTACAGATATACGAGTAATTCGTGAAAAAACTCGTAAGATAAGACATCATATTGCGAACAAATTTTTCATCAAGTATAATTTATTATGACAGTATTTTCCGGTATTGAATAAAAAAATCTGGAACCCTATGCGTTTATGTTAGAAACAAGCTATCGGCATTCTAATTCGTATCGTAAAATGCTTGTAATTATAAGCTTTAAATTTTTTCCTTTACTTGAGAATGATCTTCCTTTGAGGTAATTAATGAACATTGAGTACAATGAAAACTACTTATGTATCTTTATAAATTTATCTGCATAAGTTTTGATAAAAATGTTCAAACTCTTAAGTACTGTCGACGAACAAATTAAATTGAAAATCAATTCAAATAATAAAGGACAACGTGCAATCAAAATCAAACCTCTGACGATGCTCCAACGGAATCCAAACTAAATTTGGTGACGTTACAGATATTGATTCATTTCATTAGAATGAGAGCGGCTCTCAACTTCATTTGGGATGAAAGGAATCATGATTCGAGTCTAATTTCAACTAAGAAATTACATTAAACTCAATTCACAATAAAACTCTTTAAACTTTGTAAAGATTTAAACTCACTCAAATTACGAGTAGGGAAAATTCAAGTGCGCATTGAGGACTTCTTCTAAAGGTTAAGATATTTTCAGCTCTCAATTTATAATAAACTTTGACTAATCCACATGCTTCCTTGCAGTTTGAGGCGTCTGGTCCAGGTTCTCCAGCTCTAATCCGGCCATACTGTTTTACTGACGTACATTTGACAACGACCAACATGCAATACAAATAAACATACTCCTACATACCGCTGCTATACAGTGCTTTCATAAAACTTTCATCACTGTATTGTTATCATCTTCAAGCTACTTGTTTACAATTTCATCTAAACTTTCCAACCATCATCAAGAAGTTAGATGGTTTTTTAGTTCAAAATAATCTCATTTATCTGCCGATGCAGCTAATGGCGGTCATTGATTCTGATTGCTCCTTGAGTATTGAAAGGATCTCAGAGCAAAACCGTTTGAATTCAGATTTAATGTTTCATCGGTAGTTACTGTAATGTAGTAAATAATTGCATGTATTCAGCTTTGTCCGTTAAATTGTTAGCTGCATTCTTAAAATTTTTTCAGTGAAATTTCAAGATCTAAATAAATTAGGTACTCGTATAATAAATATCAGCTAAGAATCGTAATCTGCAGAAGGCAACAGAAAATGTTTTCAATGCAAATAATTATTCATTTAATTGAATTTCTGTCTGGTACATATTAATACATCTTTATTTTTTAGCAAGTAAGCACACACGTTCGATATGTTGCTTCCATACAGACTAATTCGCTTTGTTTGTGTGATTTTTAACCTATCTTCAATAATGCATATACGGATATCAGCTCAACAGATCAAAAATATTATTATTGGTTTACCATTCTGATAAATTGTGGGAGAAAATTATTTTGGACTGCTTTTCAATATTCATTCGTGGATATATTCTTCATACCGCAAAGTTTTGCAGACTAATACCAAATCCTAATAAGAATTGAGATAACTAACTGCAAATAAGGAATGAAAATATGAGATGACATAATTGCCTCACATGGCGTACAACATATTGCAGTTGACAAAATGACCTCGCAGTATATAACGAACATACCGAAGAAACTTTGGCGTTACGTGGGTAGAAGTACAAAGGATCGACCTCTTTTGTCATGGATGTCTGTAGAATCGATCGTTTCTATCATAAAAACGAAAACAATGGAAAATGCAAGTTGATTGAAGATCAGAGCATGCTTTTTATTAGTAATCTTCTTATTCGTTCCTTCAATGAGTCGAACAAAATTTCTTGCTGGCGCCGTGAGATCAAAATGCAGGTTACCAAATGACATTTTAATGGATTGCGACGTTTCGAAAATACAATTTTCATTATCAATTAAGCTGCATGGTGAAGGTTTTACAACACTTGAAATTGAACTTTGGATATGCCAGTAGTACATATCAATGGTATAGTGGATACAATTTAAAATATTAGCTTAAAAATTACTCTGAAAAAAAAATTCAGCGTCCGGACGAATCCTGTAGTTTGGAGGTTGATAGCCGGAGACTCGCTCTTGATAATGAGGGCCTCAGCTATCGCCAGTCTTGATGGGTCAGGGCACCGCATAACTATGCTGGTGCAGGCCTCCAATGTCGCTCGGGTGATGGTCTCATTGTGGGCTTCCCGCATGTGGTTCTTAGGGTACGGCCAGACTAAAAGCGAGAAAGCTGAAGTGCGCGGAAGCTTGGAGCGCGTTGGCGCGTGTAGGTGGCCAGACACAACGCGAGGTGGCGCGACCAGTCAAAGAAAATTTAGACAAGTCAAAGAAAATTTTCAACAATCGCCTACCAAGAGCCCGGCGAAGCGTTGAGCGCGCGTTTTTCATTATAAAATAGAATAGAAGTGTCGACACTGAAGAAATAGGCCCATGGCCTGTTCGATTATTATAATTTTCGTGACTTGATGCACAAAGGATCCGGCCTTTGGAACCCGATCTTTCCATAACTGACGATTAATTGAGATAGCTGCTGGACTTATTGTCAGGTCCGTAAGTTGCTAGGCATTTTAAGACTGAACATATGCTCCTGCATAGCTTCGTCTAGTCTTATTGCCTGGTCCGTAATTTGCTGGGCATTTTAAGACTGAACATATGCTCCTGCATAGCTTTGTCTAGTCTGTTCTTGAAGGCGTTCATACTCGGAGCGTCAACGATGCTATTATGACCGCAAAGTCTAGATTACTAACGAAGTCTATCGAAACAAGTGTTGAACATGAAACAGTAATTGTAAAAGCCATTTGTGCTTTACACAATATGATCCTAGCTCGAGAAGGCATCGACACTGAAGCAGGAACAGGTGTCGAGGATCACGGTGAAATAGTAATTACCAGAACACCAACTGCTGAAAAAATAGCCCGAGGTATGCTATCAATGTTCGTAACACTCTGACTACTTAAGGGGACCGGCTACCCTAAAATTTTCAATTTTGGCGTTTTTCGGTTTTTGTGCTCATCTGAAAGCTGGAATTCTGCTCTTTAAAATGGTACCATTGCCATCGCTGTACGCCAATATTTACGTTCATGACGTCTCTTTAAAGGGAAGCGGGTGAGAGAGTTCTTTAAGTAATTAGATATAAAGTAATTAGCTGCTGAAATCTATGAATATAGTTTCTACTTGAGTTGTGCTGCAGTTACATGCTTAGTCTCATCTTAAAGCTGACATTTTGAGCTTTCCAACGATATTAATGCGATCCATGTACGGCAATATTGACTCAGACAGCCGGGCTTTAATAGGGAGCGAGGGGTGGAGTTCCTTCACTAAATAGACCTAAGAAAATTACAGCGGCAAGACTACATATCTTGGTGTATCTGGCATCTGAGCTCAGTTACCCTCCTAACATTGTACGTAGAGGTGCGCTACAAGTTGCTGCTAGCATCCTTGAGTGGATTAAGCTACAGAAGCCTGTAGTTTGGTATCCATGCTACATTGAGTGCCTATTATATGGTCCTTACGAACCGAATGATACGTGTCTCGATGTTGTAGGATGATATTTGTAGGAGGAGATAGATTTTCTAAAGTTCCCCTTTTTAGCCGTTTTTTATGACTTCACGTTTTCTATCAATTTTTTTGAAAAATTCATATAAGCAAAATGTTCTTATTTTTACATTTTACGTATGTATGTGAAGTTTCATGATGATCGAATAATAACTACGGGTCCATGCGCAATTGAAGCGATGAATGTCATGAAGATAATTCAGTCGTGATAAAAACATAACCAACAAATAATATAAGACAAAAATTTTGAAGATGTCTACATAATCTCTACAGATACATCTACGAGTTCAAACTGGGAATCTCCACCATTGGATTTGTTGCGGTAAAACATTCACTTTCTGAGAAACAAATTTTTATTTCAACATTATTTCATCATAAATTTTTGGAATTTTTCAGCCTATCTAATTCATCAGTGATACAATGACTGAACTTACTTAACTGATATTAAAACTATCGTACTTTCAAAAATTTTACGTACACTAGCCAGTAATTTCCTTACAATGAAATTTTAGTCTAGAGCGGCGAAACATTATATTTAGCGCAATGAACAAATTAATTCGCGGTGAGCAAATAATCTATTCAACTATATTTAATGGTGTTGATTTGAACTGCGAAGAAAGGAAGACGTCTCACCTTGTTAATGATATCAGTCCAATTTCAAACTTATTTCCCCACTATATGTCGGAAACATTTCCTTCTATTACAAACTACTACATTCGTTAATTAATTTTATATTCCTCCGAGACGAGAATTTTATGTTCCTCCGAGAATGTCAAAATTTTCAGAGTTATTTGCTTTAATTACCTGAAAGTTCTTAAAGCTTTTAAATTATATAAGTTCTATACTTAGCTACGCTTTCATTACGATACAAACAAATGCACAGATTCTTCTTGCATTTATCTTGCACTAAAGTGGCATGTTTGAAAACTTGAGCATTTGAGCTCATTTCTGACCTGACTTTGTAGTCATATTCCCGTGCATCTGCATGGTCCATTCTTCTGGCTTCATAAAACATATTGCTCCAGGAAATAATTTTTGCAGAGTTTTATACAAGACGCTGTATTTGTTTTAATTTTTGTGATCTCCTTTATTTTGACTGTTTAATTGTGCTTGTTCTTTCGACTGCTTCGTTCTCTTTTGATAAATCTGAGGCTCTTTACATACGATTCGCCCTTTTTCAGCTATTTATGTGCATTAATGAAGATAGCCGATAGGTTAAAAATTACACGATACGAGCGAATTTGTCTGTATGGAAGCAACATATTGAACGCGTGTGCTTACTTGCTAAAAAATAAATGTGTATTAACATATGCCAAAAGAAATTCAATGAAATGCATAATAATTTTCAGAAAAAATGTTTTGAAGTTATCGTTTATACATTACGAATGTTAACTGATCTATATTATACAAATCTGTCCCCAATTTATTTGGCTCCCGAAATTTCATTGAATAAATTGATGAATGCAGCATAATAATTTAACGGAAAATGCTGAATACTTCCAATGATTTATTACAATACACTAACTACCAATGAAACATTAGATCTGAATTCAATCGGTTTTGATCTGAGATCCTTTCAAGATCCGAGAGCAATCAGAATCAATGACCAACATCAGCTGCATCGGCAGCTTAATGAGCTTATATTGAACTAAAAAACATTCTAACTTCTCTAAGATTGATGGAAAGTTTAAGTGAAATTATAAACAAGTAGCTTGAAGCTGATAACAATATAGTGATGAAAGTTTTATGCTATCTATATAGAAGCATGTGTAGTGATATGTAGGAGTTATATTTTATTTGTATTGCATGTTGATCGTTGTCAAATGTACGTCAGTAAAACAGTATCGCCGGATGAGTGCTGGAGAACCTAGACCGGACGCCTCAACCTGCATGGAAGCATGTGGATTAGTCATAGTTTATTATAAATTGAGAGCTGAATATATCTTAACCTTTAGAAGAAGTCGTCATTGCAAACTTAAATTTCCTATACTCGTAATTTTATTGAGTTCAAATCGTTAAAGTTTAAAAGATTTTAATTGTAAATTGACTTTATTGTAATTTATTCCTTGAAATTAGACTCGAATCATGATCCCCTTCATCCCAAATGGAGTTTAGAGACGCTCTGATTATGCAGCGTCACCAAATTTAGTTTGGATTCCGCACTATTCAACCCACCCAAAACATTGCCTCGTTTGATTGCACGTTGACCTTTATTGCTTGAATAGATTTCCTGTTCAATTGGTTCGCCGACAGTACTTAATAGTTTGTACATTTATATCAAAACTTACGCAAATAAACTTGGTAAGATACACAAGTAGTTCTCATTGTACTCAATGTTCATCAGTTACCTCAGAGGAAGATTATTCTCAAGTAAAGGAAAAAGTTTAAAGCTTATATTTACAAGCATTTTATGATACGAATTAGAATGCCTATAGCTTGTTTCTTACATAAACGCATCGGGATCAATATCTTTTATTCAATACAGGAAAATACTGTCGTATTAAATTTTACTTGCTAAGAAAATTTGTTCGCAATATGATGTGATATCTTACGAGTTTTCTCACAAATTATTTGTATATCTGTTAGTTTCGTTTTCTAGAACAATCTTGGTTCTATAAGTACTCGTACAGTCTCCATACTACCAAAACAGAAACAATGCAAACTGTTATTGAAATTAACGTGAATAATCCCATGTTCCTCCACGGTAAAGAGATTCAGTACTTACCCCGAACAAATTTGTTGTCATATCGTAATGCACTGATATAGTAACATGGGGAAGCGAGCCCACTGCGGGTCATGGGCCCATAGCGGGTTTCTCGCTAAGTATGGCAGATATTGGGCCGTGTTCTCTACCGCCGGTCGACAGTTTTGCTGGAATGAAGTGTACGGATTTAAGTTTTGCTAAGTGTTTGCGTTATTAAGTTATTTGTGAATAACTGTTTTAGCCCGGATAAAAATATTTTGCTGCTAAATAAATTGTTTTCGATTACTGTAGATGAAGCTTTTGAAATTACTGTGAATTATATTTTGAAAGTAATATTTATAGGGATAATTTTGAGATCAAGTTTACACTATTAGCTTTTAAAATAAAATGTTGACACGATATAAATTGAAAGGATACCTAGTGGGGCAACGGGCCCACGAGTGTCACGGGGCAAAGCGACCATGGTGAAGTCTTGTGTTATACATCATTAGATTTGTCTCAATGACCTTTTTAAAACTATAACTAGCTTTTTGAATTACAAATTACACTTCATATTGCATGATTTTTTTATTTGCCGCCTCAAAACAGCAGGTTTAGTTTCTAGTTATGCGTATTTATGACCTCTTATCGAGTTATTGACTCTTGCCTTGCCAAAAGTTGATTTCAGTCAACACCAATGAGCCAAAAGTTGCTGAGTTTTTATGGTGTTGGCTGAAATCATGATTAGGTACGAATATCTCTGCACATAATATCTGGATACGAAACTGGAACGAAGTTTTTTCTGATCAACTAAATATATTTTTTCCAGTCAAGGATACATTTTTTCATGTCATGGACGAATTTTTTATCGCAAGGATATATTTTTCAAGTCAAGGATATATATTTTTCTGTCAATAAAATATTTTTCTTCACGTCAGTGATAGATTTTTTTAGCCAAGAGTATATTTTTTTCAAGTTAAGGATATGATTTTTTTGAGTTGTTAATATATGAATGAATACCATATTTTTTTATTAAATTTTTCTTATTTTTAACTGTAAAGTGTTGTTTTATCATTTTTAAACGAAAAACATGCAAATGTGGTAAAGAGATTAAGGGTGGGCGCCTTGCCTCAAGCCCATGGGCCCATTGCCCCAGGGGTGGGGCAATGGGCCCATTTTGACACTTTTTACAAATAGTGTTTCATTAAAAATTGAATAACTCTATAGGCGTCTAATTCACATCATACATTCCTCATTAGTTGTACCTTTAAACAAAACAAAGAACCACCTCGTATCAATTAAAACTTCATCAGAAATTTAGTTTAAATAAAGGGGGGGAGCGCTGCCCCATGTTGCCCTACTCACTTTCAGAACAGTTTTCCTCGTCACTCATATCGTTGCAGTCGTTATCACCGTCACAGACGTAGTTGGCTCTGATGCAGTTGCCATTCTTGCACTCAAACTGAGTTATCATGCAGGCACTGCCAGCTGAAGGAAACACAGAAGTCATATATAGGTGTATGCGTGCACTGATTTTTCGATGAATTACTTCACGACAATTTTCATGTCAAATTCCAAAACAATTCAGTTCACAAACATTGAAATCTCGAATTGATACATTCTCTATTCTTAATTTACAGTAAAAGTGAGTGTGTACAAAGTTTTTAAATAATTTGAGTAGTAATTTGCACTAAAAGTTGTGGATCGGAAAATTTTAGTACAAACGTGCACCCGCACAATGTGGCAGTATGCTACAAAACATGACACAGGTATTAAATCCGAATTTCGAGATGATTTATTCAAACATCGTTAAATGAAAAAATAGAAAAAGCTTTAATAAAATTTCCGTAATATTTAGTATAATTATTTTTCTAACAAGAAACGGGCCATGATTAATATTGCAGTGATGGAATAAAATGCGTATGTACACAATTTACTTGAAATTTTAAGAAGTTAAAAAGTAAGTAATAAAATTTTGGTTCTGGTGGCGTCTATCCTATTTAGAAATAGGTGGCGACTAGAGGGTGGCTTGTGAAAGGTCTAAAGAGGTGTAGAAGATTTCTGGAACCTAAAAGAGATGAAGAAGAAATAAGGGCTAGTATGAGTGTAGTATTGTAAGCCCATTCCGTACTACTGACAGGCATGCAACCTTTCTTTGAGCCTAGTCATAGAATTAGAAGCACTTCGTCCTGTATGTCCCTGCGAGGTGGTCTGAGCTACTTAGGCTGCAGAGCACGACTCTAAGGTATGAGTTGGACGAGGTTAACTAT
>NW_025932666.1:0-989 GCF_000764305.2 Hyalella azteca
AAAATATTCATTGAAATCGGCAAGGGGGCCTTGTGCTTAAGCATCAGCTAAGGGTCAAAATTTCTCGCATTTTTTACACATTCGCCTCACATGCTTAGCAGATTATATAAATCCTTCATACACTCATTAATTAGGCACAAATTGTCTTGAGTAATAGTTTAGTTGCAATCACCTGCAGCAAAATATTTTATATTTTCAAGGTGCCGGCTTAGTCTGCTTCCTAGCAACGTAAGGTTTAACTGCTAACATTTCATAAAATATAAACGTAAAATGACCATAGTTTTGTAGGGCTTTGAATTTTGAAAATCTTGAGGTGTTCGAAGTGGCCCGGGGAATTCCCAAAAATGTTACCTGGCCTAGCTGATCACCGTAAATATCGCCAGGCAATCAATTCCGACTTTGTTTTCACGAGTTAATTACATGAGTAATTAACACATTCTCGTAATTACAATGTAATTACATTCAATGTAATAATAAGTACTAATTAGTAATTATATTCTCGTAACTCCTTCGGAACTTATTCATACCTCTCCTAGCTTGTATTAGCAATACTATAAACGGTGTTTAGTGGATTATTTATTCTAAAATCACTTTTAGACATCAACACATTCCGACATCATATCTGTGATGGTTGGATTCAAGTCCCTGCCTGATTTCAGTTTTAAGGTTTCAGTGTGAACAGTTGCGGGTAAAGAGTTAAGTGCGACGGGTTTAATGCGGGAGTTTCTTCTATATTTTACAGTTAATTCCATTTTTCAGCTGCAATTCAGTGGATCCATTATAAAAGAACTGGAAGAGTGAACTTGTGAACTTGTGTGAAGAACTTGTGCGCTCGCACAAGCTCACGAGTATATCCTTTACGTTAGAGAAAATCTGGATAAATTGCAACCGATAAAACTACTTGTATGCGAAACAAAGTAAGTCAAGCTATTAACATGCGAAGGCTTAAAGGTAGCAAGCCCTCAGAACAATGGGAATTTCTCAGCAAA
>NW_025932667.1:0-1014 GCF_000764305.2 Hyalella azteca
AAAAAATGAACGTTTAAAATTTGTATTAGGCAGTTTGGTTGTTCGTTCGATTGAAAACATATTGATTCGATTATGGAATTCATCAAAATTTGCCTACGGCGGTTGGTATTAAAAAAGTTTGAGAGCAGTTCCATTTGAATTCAAAATTGTTCCTATTGAAGCTTTGTTTTTCTGTCCAAATGCAAACTTGACACAAGTGTCTGTATAGCCATGAAATTTTGCCGCTCGCCTTCAGAAATTTTTACGTCCGTTCAGGAACACGCACATTGCGAGATGCATGCGAGGCTCCGCCCACTTTGCAGTCATGACGTCATACGTACATATGACGTCATTCTTACCTTAGCTGGAATACACATTTTTCCACTGCGACATGGATGTTTATTACGCTACGAGGATCATATTGTTCATTCGTATGGACTTTTGCCTAAAAAAAATTCGTTGAAATTAATATTTTAATCATTTTTTTACAACAGCATATAGATATTTTGAATTTTTTGTGTGAAGAAAGTTTTCTTGAGAAGGCTTCTAAGCTCAACCTTCTTACATGAACATTTTTTGAAATTTGCTGAGAATGAAGTGCTTGCGTTTTATCTAATTTCAATCAATGGAAATGTTGTTATCTTTTTCGTTTGTTGAAAACAAAACCAAATAATTATTCATTTAATTATTGGCACAAAAACTGGAAACTCTAAAATATTCTTTGAATACCCTAAAAAATGTATAATTACTAGAGTATTATGGGTGCCCGCGCAAGTCATGGAAGGTTCGTACGAATTATCTTCTAATTCTAGGGCCGTATTTTAGAAAATAATAATGAAGAGTTTCATACTCCGTCAGCCAATAACTGACGGTTTTTCTAGCCAAGCCCGTCAATCATCGACGAGACCTGCCACTACGCGCGCTTGAGCGAGCTTTGAGCGTCCGGCCGCAGCATATATGAGAACTATTAAGTTGGATTAAGAACAATTCAGTTCATGAGGGAACAATTCATTTCATGAGGGAACAATTCATTTC
>NW_025932668.1:0-267 GCF_000764305.2 Hyalella azteca
CACGTTCAGTTTGAATGTTGGGCGGCGTCGGTTCTGTTTCCAACTCGCGGAAAAATCCTCGAGGTTGGCGAGAAGTTTCTGTTTCCTGTTCCTTCACGTTAATATTTATTTTATAAACGCGACACGGCATGCATGGAGCACACGCTGGACACTACTACTGGCAGATCATTTATAAAAGCAACGAACAAAATAGGCCCCAGGACGCTTCCTTGTGGCACGCCACTGCGCACTTGATTAGTATAGAAATTCATAGTATCTCAAAATTGT
>NW_025932669.1:0-298 GCF_000764305.2 Hyalella azteca
GGTCAAAACTTTAGTTGACCGGCTGGTTGTAAAACTCGGGTTCGAGAATTCAGGTTTAATGCAGAGCTTTCTTCGCAAATTATTCGCCTGCTGTCTAGAGTCTTCTGGCGCTTGTGAAATCTCGCGGCCATTTTGAGTAGCTCGCTGGACATGTGGAAGCCATGTTATTGTCACACTACTATTACCTAAATTGGAACTTGAATGATATTGTAAGTTACGTTTTAGTTTGATATAATTGGCCCAGATATTTTTCCGCCATTTGCATCGTCAAAATTATAAGTACAATACCACTGAAAAA
>NW_025932670.1:0-1295 GCF_000764305.2 Hyalella azteca
TAATACTTCTTGACTGTAACATTATCAGCTGCAAGCCACCAGACAGATCGCATCCATTGAATTAGATCAATCAACCTGCAGGAAAGCAGCCTGATATAGAATGGCCAGCATTGTCTGCCAATACACGAAAAAGTTATACACCACTTGCTGGACAGAGCGCACAGAAGCTGTCAGTATGTACCGTGTGTCGAATAAGCCGAATAAGTGTCGAACAGCAATGCGTCGCAGGACCATAAATTTTGGAACATGCTATCTGAAACCCAACCCCAGATGCTGTGAGCTAAAAGTTACGTAATTTAGCGAAATGCGGAAGCCACGAAATTGGCAAGTGGCCATGGGCCTATTTCTTCAGTGCTGACAGTTCTATTCTATATAGAATAGAAGTGTCGGCTTTGAAGAAATAGGCCCATGGCCTGTTGCACTGGAGTGTGGGTTAGGGGTGAGTTAGGGTTTGCACTGGAGTGTGGTGTGTGGACAAGGTATAGGCCCTAATTGTAAATGCACAATGGCATGTCCATGGATCCGGTAATGTATGGATATGATAATATCAATAAAGGAAAACGAGTAAAAATCACTGAAAATGTCATTTATTCTTCGAAGGAAGAGGAGGACTTCAGAAACAGAGTACTGTTAGGTAGTAATGAATGAGAACACTGCATGCTTCAAACATTTTAAAATTGAGTTGTACCGTCAACCGGGGCTACTCGGGACTGGCGGGGCAACTCAGGACGTACCTCCGACACGGCATAAAACTGTTATAGTAGCGAAACTAATTGGAATATTGCAAAACTAAATATAGTGGCGTAAACGTCAACATTTTTCCTATCTATGTAGTATAAAGGCAGTCGAAAAATACGACATTTACTAGCTTTGAAAAATTCCTGAAAAAAATGGTGAAAAACGCTATTTTGAAAAGTTACTTCTGCTAAGGTCTGTAGCAAAAAAATATTCACCGTATTAAAAAATTTTACTTACATAAAAGTTGCACCCAGGTGTCGGCTTGAAAACATAATTGACAGATTTTGCCTATCTCATTAAAAAAATGGCGGCCATTTCCGCATGGCGGGGCTACTCAGGACACCCCCCCGGGGCTATTCGGGACACCCCCAAAAACGAATTTACAGTAAAACCTCAGTTAGCAAAGGCTCCAGTTAAGAAAAAAATGGATTAAAAACAAAGAATATTGATTACATTCACCTCGCTCAGCGAAAAAAAATTCACTTATCGAAAAATTAGTGCATTGTCGGTCATCACAAAATTGCGCATAGTATGTCATATGTAGACTTGTGCACCAG
>NW_025932671.1:0-398 GCF_000764305.2 Hyalella azteca
GAGGTAAGGGGTGGGGGGGGTTTATCCCTTGTGGGGCTTCAACGCTGTGTGGCTACACGCACGCCAGCTGTGTGGCTACACGCACGCCACATGCCAGCTGTGTGGCTACACGCACGCCAGCTGTGTGGCTACACGCACGCCACACGCCAGCTGTGTGGCTACACGCACGCCACATGCCAGCTGTGTGGCTACACGCACGCCAGCTGTGTGGCTACACGCACGCCCCACGCCAGCTGTGTGGCTACACGCACGCCACATGCCAGCTGTGTGGCTACACGCACACCACATGCCAGCTGTGTGGCTACACGCCAGCTGTGTGGCTACACGCACGCCACACGTCACGTGGCTACACGCAAGCCACATGCCCCGTGGCTACACGTATGCCACAAACAGTTCAC
>NW_025932672.1:0-462 GCF_000764305.2 Hyalella azteca
ATCAAGATTGCACAGGTGAACGATGTTTTCTCAGCTGAGCAAAAATCTGATCAGCAGCTTTGTGACGCGTGGAGATTTCTTTTCCTTCACTAAAAAATATATTCGTATCAAGCTTGATATAGTGTAAAAACCAACATAATATGCATACAGTTTATATAGAAAAAGCCATTCTGTTTGAGAATCTTATCATATCCATTTTTCGGTACGGAATGAGGCTTAAATCTGGAGTTAAAGTATATGCTAATTTTGTTCACAACCCTGACGTTCCACTGTAATAGAAGTCCTGTAGGTGAACTTAATTCTATCTACTATAAGACTTTGATATTATTCCATACAGTAGAAGTTTTAAACACAATTTAATTTAGTTGTAGTGTTGAACATCATTCAATGAAGAAGCAGTCATTAAAATCATTTACGCTAATAAAAGGTGATCACGTCACCTTTTATTTTATATATATTTAT
>NW_025932673.1:0-2508 GCF_000764305.2 Hyalella azteca
GGGAAAAAAACTAACCCATAACCCAACTCCAATTTTTAGTGTAAAATGATTTCCATGTCGAGTTTAACAACATATTACGTTGGCAGATCAATCCGGCAATTTTTCCCAAAGATATTAGCCATTTTCCCTTAGAAATAGAAAATCGGGAGGAAAAAATCACCACAGCACGCTCGTTTTGGTATCAAAATGATTGTTTTGACGATTAGAAGAGCATATTAAAATTGGCATAATCATTGGTTGACTATTTACGAAGTAACGAGCTATTTCGTGCTTATTTATTGGTTATCAATATTTATTCGTATAAGGCATGGAAGTGCATGTGAGAAGGTCCCAAAACACGTGGATTTATTCATTTATTCATTGTGCATGAAATTCTGTTAATTTGTGTAAGTATTATTTCGATGTCAGAAATTTCATCAACAAAAATGAGTTGAAGTTATATATGACTTACTAGATCCCTAGGTTTTGGAAAATTACCAGTTAGGTAGACCAGTTAGATCTCCAGCACCAGTTCGGTTCGACTCGGACGGACCAGTTCGGTCTGGTTCCCACTTAAGTTCGTCTCGAGCGGGGGATTCATGAAATTCTAACGTATGTTAATTTCCTAAAAAATACCCCCCAAACTTTCTACAATTACGATTTTAAAATGATCGATATTAACAGTTTAACAACATATTACATTTTTAACTTGATTGAAATATGCCTAATGGTGTTAGAGCAGAGTTTTATCTAAAATGCACACGCCGATCCCATATTCTAAAGATAAATTGGCCAACAACTCTGAAAAAACAACGCAATGAAGCATTAATGAAGTCTACTGATTAGGCTACCAAATTTTTAACTTGTCTGGCGGTGTCAGAATTGAATAACAGTAATAGTGCATTTTGGAAAAAAACTAACCCATAACCCAACTCCAATTTTTAGTGTAAAATGATTTCCATGTCGAGTTTAACAACATATTACGTTGGCAGATCAATCCGACAATTTTTCCCAAAGATATTAGCCATTTTCCCTTGAAATAGAAAATCGGGAGGAAAAAATCACCACAGCACGCTCGTTTTGGTATCAAAATGATTGTTTTGACGATTAGAAGAGCATATTAAAATTGCATAATCATTGGTTGACTATTTGCGGAGTAACGAGCTATTTCATACTTATTTATTGGTTATCAATATTTATTCGTCTAAGTCATGGAAGTGCATGTGAGAAGGTCCCAAAACACGTGAATTTATTCATTTATTCATTGTGCATGAAATTCTGTTCATTTGTGTAAGTATTATTTCGATGTGAGAAATTTTATCAGCAAAAAATGAGTTGAAGTTATATACGAACTACTAGACCCGTAGGTTTTGGAAAAATGTGTTTTCGAATGCAGAAAATAATAATAATATTATGAATATTGGGAAGGAACATAAGTTTATATATGAACTACTGTACAATTATGTTTTCTAGAAAAATTTAAGGATCTTGTAGATCATGAATTACCTGAACACCCCACCTGGTCCCAGTATCATTTCGGTTCGGTTCAATAACAGTCTCAATTCTTTTCTAATCTCTAATCTGTTTGCCAATTTCTATCCCTTGTAAAAGTTCTGTTCGGCTCGGTTTGTCCAGTTCGATCCCTGTAGCAGGTCGGTTCAGCTCGGCTTGCGCAGTTCGATCCCCAGTACCACTTCGGTTCTGTTCTNATATTGAGAAGGAACATAAGTTTATATATGAACTACTAGACAATTATGTTTTCTATGAAAATTTAAGGATCTTGTAGATCATGCATTACCTAAACTCTCCATTTCGGTTCGGTTCAATAACAGTCTCAATTCTTTTCTAATCTCTAATCTGTTTGCCAATTTCTATCCGCTGTAAAAGTTCTGTTCGGCTCGTTTTGTCCAGTTCGATCCCGGTAGCAGTTCGGTTCAGCTCGGCTTGCGCAGTACGATCCCCAGTACCACTTCGGTTCTGTTCTGTTTGACCAGTTAGGTCTCCAGCACCAGTTTGGTTCTGCTCGGACTGACTAGTTCTGTCTAGTTTCCACCTAAGTTTGGCTCGGTTTGCCCGTTTTTATCTTAGTCCCACTTAAGTTCGTCTCGAGCGGGGGATTCATGAAATTCTAACGATAGGTAATTTCCTAAAAAATACCCCCCAAACTTTCTACAATTATGATTTTAAAATGATCGATATTTACAGTTTAACAACATATTACATTTTTAGCTTGATTGAAATATGCCTAATGGTGTTAGAGCAGAGTTTCATCTAAAATGCACACGCCGATCCTATATTCTAAAGATAAATTGGCCAACAACTCTGAAAAAACAACGCAATGGAGCTTTAATGAAGTCTACTGATTAGGCTACCAAATTTTTAACTTGTCTGGCGGTGTCAGAATTGAATAACAGTAATAGTGCATTTTGGAAAGAAAACTAACCCATAACCCAACTCCAATTTTTAGTGTAAAATGATTTCCATGTCGAGTTTAACAACATATTACGTTGGCAGATCAATCCGACAATT
>NW_025932674.1:0-3059 GCF_000764305.2 Hyalella azteca
ATAAAACTAGTAGATCTATTGATAGTGCTGTGCACTGTGCAATCAGCTTACAGCTACCTATCTATCTGTTATGTGACTCTTCAATGTTTAGGAGATCTGCATTCCTGAAGTGTTTTTGTATATTGAAGCCAGTTAAATGGTCAATATTTAGCTTATTACCTTGCTCCATACAAACTTTACAGAGCTAATGAATAGACTTATCAATAATTGTTTACCCGAAAATCCCTAAGTGGTAAACACCACCTTGGCCTGTTGGCCATTATTGAAGGCAATAAGTGCCCTTTTTAGCCATCTATTATGATCCATATACTGTTATTGTTAGTAGGCTAATTGCAACATAAAAAATAACACCTCAGAAAAGACAAAAAAGCTGAAAAAATAAAAAAAATCAAATAAATCAAAAAAATCATGAAAAAATAAAAAAAATCATTGATTTTTGATTTTTTTGGATTTTTTTAAAAAAATAAAAAAAATCGCCAACCCTGCTAAGAATTTTACATTTTCTTTCATTTTTTGGAAAATTTCACATGAACAAGTCTTAGATTTCTGTTATACATACGTTTACCAAATCACGAAGTGAACCGTGTGTAAAGTCACAAAAAGACCCAGATGCTCCCCTCAAATGTGTTGTAGTCAAAAGCAAACTTTTAGAAGCCAGAGCTGTATCTCCAGGGAAATGAGGCTACAGGAAGATGTGCCTCAGCTTGGAATTTTAGTATGTTTAACTCAAGGAATAATGAATTAAAGAAAGGAATTCCCTGGCAGACATCTCTTCAAAAAAGTAAGTAGCAAGGCTGGCTGATAAGCATAGGGTAAATGCACCATATTCCAACATCGTGGGTAATTCCGATACTTCTCAACTTTTTCCTTTATATTAAGCTTTGTCTTAGTTCCATGCATGCATAGATGGTTGAAATAGTGATGTCATACTATTGCGCGCCAGATTTCCGCAAAACACTAGGTCTGGCAGGAAAATGTTAAGATCCTAAGAGCGATAGTCCACATCACCCAGTGAGAACATCGAAAAGCGTGTCAAAGTTGATAGTTGACCTTGCTCTACCAAATAGTGATAAACTGTTTGTGTAGAATAATATTATGGTTTGAGACTTTTAAATAAGTTTGTGAATATATTAGGAATCTTTTAAGTATACTTGTATTTGCTGATTTTAAGTGGTAAATAAATTAATAGATGATTAGGCTAAGAGATGGTTTTAGACACATAAAAACTGATTCCAATACAGCTCGGAATTAGAAACACACAGCTTGTTCCGAGCTGTGTTGTATTTTGATACAGGCTATACAGCTCACACAAGGTGTCAGAATTATGAATTACAGGTTTGAAGTGCCCTGTCCGCAAGTCTACGGACATCATACAGCGGATTTCAGTGATGTCGGAATTAGTCTCACAATATGCCAAATTTAGCCACATACAGCATAGGAATTCAGCAATTTTGTAGATTTGAATACTAAAGGTTTTAAATAAATATGGCAACAGTTTCTGACATTTCATCATTGCTGGCGCATAGTGTGGTGTTTTGAGAGTGACATAAAGCAATTGGAATTCGGAACTCAAGTTGCGCATACGGTGATCTTTTTATAGCCATTCATTTCTTGCTATGTCCTCAAAGTGTCTGAATATGGTGTGCCGTGTGTTTACCTATGATCATTTTTTAGAATCCATGTAGAGTTAATGCACTTGAAGAGATGTTGGTATAGGTTAGGTAGGCCATGGGGGATATGTACGAGGTTAAAAAGTACCAAAACATCCAAGGTTAAAAATTATGCAGAAAGTGTTAGTGAGGTTATTTAAAACCTGGCATGGATGCATGGTCATGCACATAGTAAAGGTTGACACTACTGCATAGTGGAAGTCTATGAAGAGAGGTACTTATGTCGGTCCGCCGCCGTGCGGCGGTCCGCGGTCTTAACCCTTCGCAAGGCCCCATGCCCTTGGCCCTTGGGCCCCTGTTGCAAGTTGCAATGGTCTAAACTCAACGGTTTGACTCCCATGGTCTCATCACAACTCCCTTTAGAAATACGTAAAGTTTTGAAATTGATATAAATATATCAATAAATATTTGAACTGGGAAATTCCTTAGTTACTTACGTTGGTTCCAGAATGATATCAATGACGTAAAAAATGACAATGACAATTATGACATCGNTTGCAAACCGATTGTTGCATCCAGTCGCTTATATTGAAAATAAAATGATTTAAGCAAGTATTTCTTGCATCAGAGATAATTAAAAGTTTGCTAATGTTAACAGCATTATAATACATGCAGAAACGTACATTTTTTTATAGATATTAAAAATTTAGGCTCTATGACTTGTATACTATGTCTATCACAGTCTATAGGATTTTGAATCGCTGCATGCATTCAAATTCAAATTAGGTCCACCCACACCCCACGGCCAGTGTAGCTGTCAGCTCACCTTCTTCAGAAGTGTGAAAGCTTTTGCCGGTGAAGGTGTGTTTTATGATCGGTCCATAAAGAAGTGTTGATCGGTTCAAAATGACATAAGAACAGGTTCTTTTGAATAACCTATGGATTGGCACCATGGACACTAGACATACAAGAAGCTCAGCTTTGTGGATGGTGTTTGTTCAAATCAGGGAGTTTGTTCTGCCTGCAATGTCACTGAGATAAAAAAACATGAACAATAACATCATTCACATGTGTCATGTGGTTACAGTGTCACATCTGTTCAAAATTCCTCCAATGAGTCAGTCTTTTTAACTAGTCTTTATGTAATTATGTAAAATATCTAGAGCAATTTTATCGCACAGAAAAGAATTAAATTAGACATTAAAACATCAGGGTCAACTAGGTACACTTGCATATTGCATTGCATCATTTGCATGACTGACTGCTGAAGAACCACTCAGACAATCACAATCATAGTGGCAAAGCAGAGAGTTTTTTAGACTCTCCCTCAAGTTCATTTTTGAGTCCTATAAGAAGACCAGTAAAGTATCATGGATACCGTACCAGCATTATCATATAAAAGAAATTGATTAAATCTTGAGAAAATTAGGAAATTAAAAATGAACTGAT
>NW_025932675.1:0-37400 GCF_000764305.2 Hyalella azteca
CTGCATATTAAATCAATGAATTTGATTTGTAACTGTAACTTTCTTAAGAATAAAGGCACATTTTCAACAGTCCCACCAAAGGGATTCAATTTTCAAACTTAATCTACGAAAATTGAATCAGAACTACTATTAAAGTTATTTAGACTAAGCAACTAGAGATAAATCCCTTAGATCAACGAGAGAACGTGTAAACAGTAACATCAACAAGCCTTACATTAGAGCCCACAAGAATAAACTTACATTAGATATAACTTATAACGCAGTATAATTTAGAAAGTACACTGAAAAATATTGGCAATCAAGATAACTATAATTATTCCTTAACCAAAGTTATAGCCTTATAGGTTACCTCAATATTTTCACCTACAGAACAATTGTCTAAAATGTTTCAAATTAAATTTTTGTCGCACAAAGCCGCTGTCTTCAAGCGACTCAGGTTAGCGGCTTTACGACGGGGCCGCGAACGATCCGTTACCTCTATTTCCGGTCCCCCTGAGCATGGGTCGCTGGTTCCGCCGGCAGTCGACGTCACCATATGGGACGCTGACAGTAGCGGGATGAGAGACGTAACGTGACGACGTACGGTGCCGCCGTTGCCCTTCAGGAGTACAGCTTCAGTCACCTCACCCAGATGATTGGAGACTATGTCTCTAACCCGACCCATGGCGTAATTATATCTCTTCTGATGAGGTTCTTTGAGTAAGACCAGGTCACCCACCTGCAGGACCCGGTGCGCAACTGGACGAAATCTGTCCCTCTTGTTCGTTGCTTGCGTGATTAAATTGGGCAAGATTTGCTCATTATACTTTTCCACCAGCCTCTTCCTGACCGAAAGCAGACTAGTAAAGCCTTTGCGTACCTTCTCAACTTCGTCAGGCGACGATGTCCAGTCTGGATCCTCCTGACTCTCGCTTGTCTGTGGTAGCACAAGAGGAGAATTCAGAACATAGCCTTTTAAGAGCATCTCTGGGGTGATTGGGACAGGCAGTGTCGAGTCGGGACTCGAGTCTCGGAGGGCTTCCTTGAAGGCCACCGGCCTTTTGTTGAGCAAGCTCACAGTCTGGGCAACCACTAAATCGAAATCGATAAGATCCAGCACAGTGTTTCTGATGGCACCGTATAACAGACGTTTTGTCAATTTGACACATGACTCCACCAGAGAGCCCATCGCACTGCACCCCTTGGGATATTGTTGGAAGGTGGTTTTTTCTATGGCATTTTCTTCGTAATAGGATTCCACCTCCGGTTCCCTCAAAATGTCGGCGACGATTCTAGATCCCGCGATTAGCTGAGATCCCGAGTCCGATAACACCAGCTGGGGCAAGCCAAACGCAAATACGTGTTTCTGAAATGCTCTGAGAAATTCTTTGACTGACAAATCATGGGATAATTCGAGATTTATGGCTCGACTCCAGAGGCATGTTAAACACAAAATCCACACTTTGCTTTTGTTTCCATTGGACCGTACGTAGAATGGTCCAAGGAAATCAATGAAACAATGATTAAATGGAATTTCGACGGGCTTTGCTCTGAAGTCTCGGTACGAAGATTGATTGAGCTTAATTGTGCGCGCGTTTAATCTACGGCACGTGACGCAGTTCTTCAGCACTTTCCTCGCGGTTGAAAAATGACTTTGGACATAGAACTGTTTACGGAATTCCAGCAGTGTCGAATATATGCCTGCATGAGACATCTTCCTGTGGATGTCGTTTATTATTAGTTCCGTGAGCCTACTGTTTTTAGCCAGCAATATTGGACGACCGTACTTAGAGTGTTGGCTCCATCTTTCAAACTTGCTCTGAACTCTGAGTAATCCGCTCTCGTCCAGACAAACGTTCAGCTGTAGCATCATTTTGGGCACACTCTTTAGAGTTTTGCGTTTGGATTGCAGGAATTCGTAGCATTCGGGAAAATGTTTTCTTTGATCAGCAAGTATGATTTTTTGACATGCTACTGCGAAAAGGTTCTTTTTCTCTGAATCATCTCCGGCAGGGGAAGCTGTTCCGAGATATGGACCGCCTCTTGTCCTTTCCTTCAGATTGTTCACGAATCTCAGCACGAGGCTGAGCACACGAGCCATGCGATGAAAACTGGAGTACTTCGATGATGGGATCAGCTGTTCAATGCTGCCGATTGTTTCTGCTTGTGCACTGCCGGTCTCGACTGAGGTGCGTGACGGTACGTCCGTCACCCCGAGGGAGGGAACGGTGAAACAGAGCAAGTTATCCGCTTCCACCTCTTTTTGTCGGTGAATCGAGAGGAACTCGGGCCCAGAATGGTAATGACTGCGTTTCAGCTGCCGGTAGCTTAACGCTCGTGTGATGCAGTCTGCAGGATTCTCAGAGCTTGATTGTGTGTCAGAGTCCGGGGTTGCTGCGGTTCCTGTTCGCAGAGGTTCGACAAGAACACCACCCTGCATTTTGTGCTCTCCCGGCTGAGTTTGAAGACTCCCATGTGTGGGAGGAAGCTATACGCACCTTTACCGTGAGTGACGGTTGAGAGATCCTCAATGGGCTCGACAATACCTTCCCTCACTTGGTCTCTGATCACGTTGTCGTACATTGCTAGAAGATCTGTTCTCTTCTGCAATTTTTTCAGGTTCGAATTGAGTATTTGTTTGGATAAACTGCGGTTTTTTCCCAGTAGGTGAGAAACGTCGTTATTCCACAACAACGGCATCTCCAGTCTTCCTTCGGCATTACGCTTACAATTCCTAAGGAGGAATTCAGTATGTTCCTGATCTTGCTCAACAGTTTGTTCCTCGTAACGGCCATCTTCGTAGGAGAGCGTATTGAAAACTTCAGCCCGTAGGATATCTTCCGTAGCACGGTCGAGGGTGTACTGGTCGATTGCAGCCACATCGTTGATGCAGGCTCCAAGATTACGGTCCAGCTCACTTCGGACAGCGTCCTGTCCATCCAACTGTTCGGGGCTTCGGCTGGTCATGTTTTCCGATGTGGTTGCGTCTTGCCCTTCCTGTTCACTCTGTTTGGAAACCGTACTGATGGACAAAGCAACTTCGGCGGCAGGAGCCGCTAAGTCTTGCAGGTTACTCATCATTCGTCGGACACTCCCGCTCAACAGAGCTCCTAGAGGGGACAGAGATATTACAGATTTGGGTTGGTCCCCGAAACTCAGATCTTTTAGAGGAAGGACTTGCGAATCTAGGTTCCCTAAAATGAAATCAAGGTTTGTGATCCGATCTTGTGAGCTGATCAAGGCTGAATCGGCTAACTTGTAGCCTTTTTCTTGAACTAATAGGGCCAGTTTACTCAGGCCCGGCAACCGTAAATTTGTTTTAATTTCCGGAACGCAGAACGCTCTCAGCGGAGGTTGATATGGATCAATTTCAATTTCAACAATTTTGGTGAGATACTCTTCCGATGTGTTGAATCCATTTACCCTAAGAGAGAAATTATGTTCGAGAACTGGCAGCGACAATCTGGCCGCGCAGCTCTCGGTGACGAAGTTTGGCTGACAGCCGCTGTCCCTCATGCCTCTGAGGGGACCGCGAGATGTCATAATCAAGAAGGTGGGGATTATTGCATCTTCTCCGTAGTCCACATCCCTCGTCACGAACGCCTTACTGATAGCAACGACCCCAGAGTTAACTTCTTTCTCCGGTTTCTTGCGACCATCGGGCTGTGGGTCAGACCGATTCTTCGACTCATCCATACACAGGAAAGTATAATGAGGTTGTGAGCACTTGAAGCATTTCTTCTTGAATTTATAGTGACACGTTTTAGTCGTATGGGCCACGTTAGCGCATTTTGTGCAACCGTTTAGTGCAATCAGCCTGTCACGTTTTGCTTTAGCATTCGGATAAACGTGGCAGTTGAATGTGGAGTGCGAGGTCACACGCGCACCCCGCCCTGAGCAGAGACTGCAAAAGGGTTGTCTCTTGTCTGGTTCAGTCCTCTCAGGTCGCCTCACATCCACCGCAAAGCTAGTACCAGCGACATTTTTCACGGGCTTAATCTTCGGATTGGCATTCAAGTACCTTTCGGTGGCATCATACACATGCTCCATCATCTCTTCAAGTGAGGGTTTATTTTTGTTAGTTATGTGTATGAATTGCTGTTGGAAGTCGTCGTTGAGGCCTCGCCAGAAAAAATACTGGAGGACAGTATTGGTGTCAATGGACAACGTAGTGAAACTTTCAACCAAGGAACGCATCTGACCAATATATCGATAAGGATCATCGCCCCTAACGAGTCTCATTTCCGACAAACGCCGGATCGCGTCATATTTCTGCGTTATTGGAGAAGCAAATGCTTTCTGTAGCAGATCTTTAGCATCTTCGTAGTTTTGCTTTCCCACCTCCAAGGACTGAATTAAAATTTGTGGCGCACCTCTAAGTTGTTTTTGCAGGAAGATGAACTTTTCGTAGCTGGTCAAGTTGTATTTGCCAATTACGTTTTCGAAGTTGAGGAAAAACTTGTTCAAGTCTTCTCCCTCTTGGTGTCCATACTCCGGTAACGGGAGCTGGGGTAGCTTTAATTGACTTCGGTGCACATCTTCTCGCGCGGTGCTCACTGCGGACGCCGATCTCTCCGTTTGTAGAGACGCTTCCAGCGCTGTAATCGTAGCGATAAGCTTCCGAGAATATTCGGCACAGGTGTCGTACTCCGCCTGTAGTGCTGCCTCTGCATTCTCTTCCACGAATAAACTTTCAGATATTTTTAGATCAAAATCCTTCAAGTCCGACTGCAAAGCGCGCAACCTAGCTAGATTTTGCACTTTTTCTGCGATGGAAAGATTTGGCAGGTTTACATTAATACTGTTTGAGGTACGCGTTATTTCGGCCCGCATGTACTTGCGGTTGTTCTTCAAGAACTTCACGTCCATCGCTGCAAGGAAAGTAGACTTCAGGAAATTTGTTTCAGATCAAGCCTTTCAAGTCCCTCTGTGACCGGAAAGTACGAGTGGTTAAATAAGCTATGAGAATACACGATTAAGAAGCAATTGTAAGGCAGTAGCGAAACCAGCAAGATTAGACCACAAATTATGGTGATAGTTACATCAGTAAACGACAAATGCGCAAATAATCTGAACAATCAGAAACAAGGAAATTACGCAGCGAATATATTCGAGTACACAGTTATGAGAAAAACGGAGTGAGCGACGGCGGCGGGTGGCTTACGGCCACACTACGGCTCGGCGGCTACGGCAACTAATTGCATGAAGTACGTCTCGGCAACACAAACACCACGGCAAACTAACCCCACTTGCCCCACGTTGGGCGCCATTTCGAAAACTATGGCGGGTGGCGGATGGTCGGGGAGAGCGCCACCGACGGGCTTAACCCGTTGTCTTCTCCGACCGCCAGTTTCGCAACAGTTTCATTCATCCGTATAAATAAAATATTCTTTGAATTGAAGCTTAATTTATCCCCCACTCGCCATAGTTTTCGAAAGCAGATTAATCCGTTGGATGTGCCAAGCGCTACTCTGTGGCGCGCCATCAACGTCATGTGTCGGCCTGTCAACAGAGAATACAGCTCATGTACCCGAACTCAAAAGCATTACAAGATATTCAAATCGATGTGAAAATTAATGTAGAGTCTAGTCGAAACTTTGAAATAAGCTCCAAATCTTCTGTGGGGTTAAACCCTCTACCGTCGTATGTCAACGCAAGTAAGTAATGTTCACTCCTTGCACATAACTTTCAAGTTAAATTATACGTAAACTATTGACTATAGCAACCGGAGAACAGTTGTCAGCTGCAGAGAACATCCTAAAATTGTACACAGCAGCAACCATCAGTGCAAGTCATTTCGCACTCACTAGCAACGTATCCTTTAGGAAGGAAGGCTTGTGACAATATTGCTCCGGTTTGTCATCCTCGGCATATCATGGACGAAAACTACGGTGAGCTACAGTGCCTGCTGTTTTTTTATACGCTGTTCTTATGCATCAAGGACATGTTTGATATCTTTTGTTTCTTCTCCAACTCTACAATGAACTAATTATTTACGGTTTATTGTATGTCACTGCGAGAGAACACCAGGCACTTCACTGTACTTATTGTCTGTCACTGAGAGAACAACCATCAGGAGATTGTATTGTATGACATTTATGCAAAACAATATGATATATGCCTTCATTTGCACTTGAATTTATCATTTCTAAATGATAACGGTTTTTTCTTAACTGTATCTTTCTCTTATCTATTGAAGAAAAATGTACAATATTCTAGAGATGCAAGTAAAACATATAGGCTAGTAGCTCAATACGACAAGCTTCAATTGACAAAATTGAGCTGAATCCTAGCGCTGGTCCAGCCTACCGTCAGGAGAAGGGAAGAGGCGAGTGCACAACCGCACCACGTCGGCCTCCATTCTGGCAGGCAGCAAAACCACCAACGGCCCGCCCACCACCAGCACCCTGCAGCACAACCATCAAAAGCTTTATCAACCACACAATATTATTCACATCCTGCCACGAACATTAGAACATTCACTGTTATCTTGACGAACTTGAAATATTAATAAAAAAAATTCGTAACCCCATGGGGATTAGGAGGTCTTTGAAGGAGCAACAGTTTAGTATTAAAATTAAAATTGGGATTCAAAAACTGCATTTTTAGGAAGAATTGCGAGCTATTCGATTGTTTTAACGTGAGGTCATCTTTTTATGGGCGTTGACAATTCAGAGGGACCTGACAATCTAGTTATCCATGATCAAACTATAACAAATCCCGTGAACTTTGATGTCGTCACCCCGAATAGCATCAATCCTAATGCCACTATTCATAATTATGTGATGCCGCTATTCATAATTATGTACCTGTTAATACGATGTCCATTAATAATTTTAAAACTAAGCTAAAGCCCTTTCTAACACACAATGAATATCGAGCTATTTCTTATCTTCCGTTATGAATTAATTTTTGAGACTAATCTATTTAAAAAAACTAATGAATCTATGTTTG
This sequence comes from Hyalella azteca, assembly GCF_000764305.2. NCBI lineage: Eukaryota > Metazoa > Arthropoda > Malacostraca > Amphipoda > Hyalellidae > Hyalella > Hyalella azteca. The sequence goes on from NW_025932675.1 coordinate 6,934, forward strand.
AGTACATGCACTCAACTATTTTGTCAACATCTTACTTTTTCCAGTAAAGGCACCGAAACATGTAGAAGCACTGCGCGCGCGTATTTGAAATGCTTCTCGTGTCAAGATGGTTGGATCAAAAATTATATTTGTTTTTAAACTGGTATAAGTAATTAAATATAAAAACGGATAACGAGACATGGTCGTTTTTGTATTTTAAAGCAGGAGTCGAGTGTGAGTTCCATGTTGACTCTGGCATCAAACAAAAGATAAAGTAGGGACCAATCAATTTGTTTTTGGTCAAATGAAGGGTTGTCAGGTAATGCAGGTCATCAACATCGTCAACAAGCTGTGTTATCGCCCTGAGTTAAACGTGTACCTATATCAGACTTGCTCCTACACCAAGACTGGCTTGTACAACAAGACTTGCTCCTACACCAAGACTTGTTTGTACAACAAGACTTGCTCCTACGCTAAGACTTGCTCCTACGCTAAGACTTGCTCCTACACTAAGACTTGCTCCTATGCTAAGACTTGCTCCTATGCTAAGACTTGCTCCTACACCAAGACTTGCTCCTATGCTAAGACTTGCTCCTATGCTAAGACTTGCTCCTATGCCAAGACTTGCTCTTACGCTAAGACTTGCTCCTACGCCAAGACTTGCTCTTACGCTAAGACTTGCTCCTACGCCAAGACTTGCTCTTACGCTAAGACTTGCTCCTACGCCAAGAATTGTTCCTACGTCATCATAGTCTTCCCAAGATCCCATCCTCTGCCTCCTACCAGTTACGATCATTTGTGGACAAACTTATTGCAACAGCCAACTTTTCCAGTAAAGTAAACTTTGCAAAGCTCATTATTGGCAAATATTATGGGTAAATTATCACAGCTTACAATTTTCAGTCAATTGTCATCTAGGTTAAATACCAACTTCTTAGCTATTTTTTGGTCTGAGTAAAAACTCACTGCAAAATTACAATGAGGTGAAAAAAACGATGGAAATTTCTGTACGCAGAATTCCAGTTAAAAGAGAATTGAACTTCTTGCCACAAGTTTCTTCAACAAGTTATTCAAGTTGATTAATCGCACACTGTTTGTATTCCTTGAGATTGATTAAATGTTCTTCTGTGGGGTACCTATCTAAATTATGCACAAATGATTGTTAACAATAATAGGTCACTGCTAACAATTAGATAAAAATTAAAACTTCTGTGTTACATCAAAGGAGCAAATCAGTTCCGATTTCAATGAATTGTTTTTTCAACAACCCCCACATCCAACCGAGTGAATCAACTGGAATCTCGAGGAAAATTGTTTCACCGTTTCAGTTGATGTCCTTGCAAGTGGATGGAAATATGGAGGCCATCATCGGGCAAAAATTAACAATGCTGCGATTGAGAGAGCATGCAGGCCGCGCCGACACCGCGGCGCCACTCAAGGTCAACGGAAAGGAAAGCTGGCGAAGGCGGAAATCATATCCACAGAGCTTTAGCCCTTTTACTTTACTGATACGATTAAATTCGAGGAAGAAACAATCCAAAGATCAAATAGAGCTTTCAACATGTTAAAAGCAAACAGCCTAAAACTCCGAGCTCTAATTAGATTGTTTTCGTTCCTCAAACGAAAATAATACATGGGGATGCTTTTTAGGTTCAAAGGTCACTGAGTATAATTTGCCACTTACTTTTACCTTAATTGTATGACAAATAAGTAAATAAGATTGCTTCATACCTGGCACACTCAAGTAGGAACAGTTCTAAAAGTTGCACTGCTTCATCCACGGCGTGAGCTGCAAAGCTTCTATGGTCGTTGGTTCCAGAGGTTATGCAACTGCCAGATCCTCCTGATAATTAAAAAAAAATTTGACCTGAAGAGATACCAATATCTACTGATGAAACTAAATCCTTCAGTTTGAGATAATTTGATGTCCGCTACACGACGTCAACATCGATAACTCCTCAACTTTCATCCCCTTGTCATTCACTCCAAGTTTCTCTAGACCCTTGCTTAATCCTACACTTTCATACCTCAGTCACCATTCAGCCCATTCAATCCCGTGACATCATTCAATCCGTGAGTAATTATGTTAGACACAGTTAATAACCAGGCAGAAACTATAATTACCTTTGATTGTATATCCCGGCGAACATGGATAATCTTGGCGCTTGCGCGTGAGGTACGGGCGATGTTGCTGACCGAAGGGGAAGTCACACACGATGGCGTCGATACTGCCATCTAGTAGTGGTAATGCTGCCAAAAATGGAGAACATATTCAGATCATTAATGCTAAAAAAGAAAAGGTCATAAAATTGTCCCATTGTGTAGGGACAATTTTCATCAAGTAATTTCAAGGCTGAGTCCGTAACAGACTAAAAAAAAGTACAGCAGCACGAAACAAAATGAACCTCTGCTAGGTGCAGGATCAAACGCCGGGCGCATTGAAAATAATGGAACTGACGTGTGCAACGGCCGTAAAGCTGACATTCAATTTATACTCTTATTTCACAAAGGATCTAAAAGAAATTTTCAGATCCAGTAAAGTATTCGGAATGCAGTAAGCAACTAAAATAAATGCAAATAAAGGGCAGATAACACTAATTTGTGAATAAAGTACAATTTAGATTTAAAATAAGAATATGCATAGGAATTACGAGTCAATAAGCCAGAAAATAATTCCATATTGTATACATATTTGACGGAGCAAAGAAAATGAAGTACTGTCCTGTGAGACGAAAGAATGTACGGTAATGTTCCAAGCTGACCAAGACAAGAGCTACAACATCAAGGGATGCTAAACAGAAACCTGATGACTCTACTAATATTATTAAGTGGAGGAAACCATTTTCCATTAAGGAGAAATTATTCAAGTTTCATACAAAGCACTTGGCATTTTGCACAAAGGGTTTAGTTCTAATAAGAACGAAAGCACAAGGTACTGAAAACACAAAGGTTCTCTCGCGTGGCTCGGGAATTGCGATGCAAGCATTATTGCGTGGCAATGAAGGAGCATTCAAGCTACTTGATATTGAATGATAAATTAGATACAAAGACTAGTAGCGCTTTGTCTCGCTAGTTATGCACCGCTACTCAAAAGTAGTTCTTCATTATGGTCGAAGCATTTAGGGGACATGTACTTCGTTAGCGGCATGCGCAGCCAATTGCCACCAAGAAGAGACAGGCAAGCCACCAAGAAGAGAAAATCGTTCATGGAGTCATGGGAACAAAGCCCCAGCACCAGCATGAGAGGGAGCGCAAGGAGCCCTACCTACATTAGCAACAATGACCATGAGAAAGGACAGCACAACCTGAATTGATTTCTTGCAAACGATACAGAATGTCCATAAGCCATGTTCCATTGTCTCTTGCATTATGAATGCATTCAAAAATGGCGATGATTGAAGAGCTAAGGAAATTGGGTTTGGAAAGTAGTGGAATGATGAATAGTTTTAATTAGTTATCTCCCTATATTTTCAATAGAATTTGCTACAATTTAATGTGTCGATATTAATAGGCGATATGAACATTGATGCATGAAAGCAAGTCGTATATATAAAGGAGCCTGTAATTAACTATTACCGGCAGCATCAGCTGTGAAGAGCGAGTAGCTGCTCGCAGGCGGGATGCCATGCAAGTTGCAGGTGGCAACCTCGAGCTGACTTCTTGATACGTCACAGCCAATCACGTGACGAACCTGAAAAAACAAACTCTGAGTAACTACAACGCCACATATAACGCTCAACACCAAGATACACCAAGAAGTTGTCATGTAAAGAAAGGCCTGAACATTTCCTACATTGCAGAATTAGACACCCTTATAATGACAAAAATATTAGGAACAAATTGACCCATTTTAGTAAGACTTTCCCATTATGAAAAAATGCATATTAGTCAATACAATATTGATGTTGATTAAATTTACAAAAATAGGGTATGTCTTATCACATAATAGCTAATGAGAAATGTTAGATCATAATAAACCACCAAAAAGATTTCCAAGATTTCAATAGTTTTGAATCTTCCTTAAGAAACCAACTTTGAATTCATTTTGAAATGAGGCAAGCAAAAAATCCTAAATCATTTTGCTAGAATTGAAGCAGGCAGTACCTTACCCTGTAGCTATGTGCAGCTTCTGCAAGTATTGTCCCATGCCCACACATTGGATCCAAGAGAGAGTAATAGTCTCGAGCTTCAGAAGGTGATTTTGCCTTGGGTGTCTCTTTTTCATCTTGATTGTCCATTAGTGCAGTTGAGCAAGGATTTTGACTAGATGTGCAGGACTGGCTGCTGGAATGCTGCACTGAAGTAGGCATTACTAGAGCTAAGCTCAGCATCAAGCAACACACAGTTGTTCGCAGGCCAATGTGAGGAATGTAGCAACGGAGAGATACAGTGTGGCGGCTCAATGCAATGCCTGTCATGATAACAAGAGGCGATCATTGTCTTGATTTTCATTAGTTTCACAAAAAAGGCAGAAATGTAACTGTAATCAATCAACAGTTTATAGTTAGATGTAGTGTTACATGGATCCAAGTCAAAGATGATGCTAAGTGATTAAGATGCCAGACACATCTATAGGCTCAAATGATGTGAAAGGGCATGATCTTCAAGTCATATAATTGGACTGAATGGAAATTTATAAACAAAATTGCCTAATTGTTGACTGCAAAACCAAAAGTAGAAAAATTCTGTAATGCACTCCTTCAAGCAAAACATGATCTAATTCCAGGGCAATTCAAGTCAATAATTAACATACCTAAAATAACATGCAGATCGGTAATATTGAAGTACACATCAACATTAGGCTGGTTCCAGTTGAGATGCCAGCAATCAGTTTGCTGCAGAACTGACTTAATCACAGCTGATAAAACTACTCCTTGGATGTTTTTCTTGTCAATTGTGGCATTGCTTGATGCATCCATGGTGGACGAGGAAGACTCAAATGTGTTCTTTCCAGAAGACAAAATCTTTTCTCCTGGAGGCGCATCATGATCAGATGTGCCATCAGGAGGATATTGGAGAGGAAAATTTTTGGGGAAGCTAGATGAAAGCCTACAAGAAATCTCAGAACTTTGCAACTGCAAATCAGAACAAGTATGTATGTTTCTTGAAGAAATGCCAGGACACTCAAATTGGTCTTTTTCTGAATCTGTTTCATGTGAATGTTCTATATCAGGGTCATTGGAAGTCCTCTTTCTTTTAAAACAACATGAGGAATGATCCATATTAGTGTAGGGAATAAATTGCACATTAATTTTGCCAGCAGCATTACAACCATGAGACAAATCAACAGCTCTTTTGGAATCATCACTCGTGTGGCAAGTTATTCTGGCATCATATTCAGCATCATTAAGAACTAGCAAATTTGTTTCATCAGTAAATTGTTGTACAGGCAAATGCTGCTGTTTTTTAAAGGATATTGCATGACACTTTTTTTCATCTATGTCATTTCTGCAATTTCTAAAATGCACAAGTTTTTTCCACCTTCCAGTTAGTCGACATGACACTCTGAACTCAATGAAATTGTTAATGTTGCTCTCACCATTTCCGGCATTTTCAGTTATTCTCAAAGACTTTTTATCCTTTGAGGAGCAGGATGGAATAAGTTCAGCACTGGGTTCTTCTACATCAGTAGTAGCTATGTGTTTCTTTATACTGTCTGTGGAGGGAGAAAGTATGTTGGATTTGATTGATAATATACTACCATTATTGGGCAATAAGATTGTGGATTTAGCTTTGGTTTGGTGATCAGTGATAGGGCAATCACAATGCAGATCTTTGACAAAAGTTTCCAGGGGGGTTTCGCAATTTTTACAACAGCAGGAAGTTGGTTTAAACTTTGGTTGCAACTTCAATAAAAGTTTTACCTGGTCTGTGATTTCCTTCCAGTTGACAGATGCACAAATTTCACTAATCAAGTCCTCACCTGCAAAACACAATAATGAATGGTACTTTGTTGATATTGAATTACTAAAGAAATCACAAGTGGTCAAACTCAGTAAATGATAAAATCTTGAATATACGTAGTTATTCAATTCACAATGATAATGTGCAATAATTTGTGTAATTACACACCTTTTACATATTATCACATTAGAATAATGTTTGTCTCTGTTTAAAATTTACCAGTAAGTGAACAATTAATTCTTGCATTCCTTACAGCTGCATCTTGCAAAAAATCAATGCACAAAAATATGGTACAAAAAAAAATGTCATAGTAGACCTATAGGCTCTTTCCTGCAGGAAAATTTGTTCAAAATGAAGTGAAATTAAACAAATAGTTTGTTGACTATCTTGGGAAAAACTCTATGCTAACTTTTAAATGAAAATTCATACATCAAGGGGGCTTGAAATGTTTGCCCGTGGATAAAAAACCAATTCTTGACAGAATATTTTTTAAAATTGGATGGTGCCAGCCACCAGACAAAGATAAAAAATGTGCTTTTGACGTTGGAGTCAGAAGGTAAAAATCCATAATTTGGCCCAATTAAACTGAATTTTTCTGAATTTTGAAGGTCAATTTTTATTTTTTAATCATTCTAAACAATGCACCCAAAATGATAATTTGATAGAAAACAAGAAGATGATGTCAAAAAAACTAAATGGTAATATTAGAAGGTCAATAAATATCAAATTGGTGCAGGGATGAAGTCATGAGGCAGGGACCTTGCGTTTCTTTGCGACTTGCAAGATAAATGTTATCTCATTAGGAATGATATCAGTGCAGATCTCAAGAAATAGCATGTAATTAGAGCATTTATCAATTTTTTACCTAAATTTAGTTGTACTGCACATTACATATAAATGGCAAATAGTATGAAAACATTCCACCTGGTAATTCAATAAACAATTCAGAACCTTGAAGATCCATTAGTTTAGAAAGGCTGCTCAAAGCCTGTTGTCAAGCATATCTTGATTTATTGTATTTTACAGGTCCGAATGAATCAATAAGTACCGTCAACCGGGGCTACTCGGGACTGGCGGGGCTACTCGGGACTGGCGGGGCTACTCGGGACAGTCCTCTGACATGGCGTAAAACTGTTATAGTAGCAAAACTAATTGGAACATTGCAAAACTAAATATAGTGGCATAAACGTCAACATTTTTCCTATCTATGTAGTATAAAGGAAGTCAAAAAATACTACATTTACTAGCTTTGAAAAATTCCTGAAAAAATGGTGAAAAACGCTATTTTGAAAAGTTACTTCTGCTAAGGTCTGTAGCAAAAAAATTTGCCGTATTAAAAATTTTTACTTACATAAAAGATGCACCCAGGTGTCGGCTTTAAAACGTAATTGATGGAATTGTCCTATCTCATTCCAAAAGAAATGGCGGCCATTTCTGTACGGCAGGGCTACTCGGGACACCCCCCCCCCCCGGGGCTATTTGGGACACCCCCCCGGGGCTATTCAGGAACCCCCAAAAACGTATTGTCAGTAGAACCTCAGTTAGCAAAGGCTCCAGTTAAGAAAAAAATTGATTAAAAACAAAGAATCTTTATTACATTTACCTTGCTCAGCGAAAAAATTTCACTTATCAAAAAATTAGTGCATCATTGGTCATCACAAAATTGTGCATGGAATGTCATATATAGAATTGTGCACCAGGCATCATAGAATGAAAAGTAATTGACCTAAGCTATGATTTATTTCTCCAAAACATATGATAGTTGTTACTAAAACATTCCTTTCTGTTTCGGGTATGTTTTTCATGATTTTTTTCAGTGTAAATTCATGTAACGTAATTAAAATGGTGTGAAATTACAAGCCGTCCTGTAAGCTTACAGATACAGAAAAAAAGCTAGAATGCTGCTGATATGAAGCTTGCAGTGGGCAAAATTGTTGTAAATACTCAATGGCATGTTCATGGATACAGTAATATTGCATAAATAATACGATAATGTCACATCAATAATACGGTAATTAATGTATATGGTAATATCATATCAATAAAGGAAAAACAAGTAAAAATCACAGAAAATGTCATTTATTCTACCTATACATCATCTACAATGAAAGAGGAGGACTTCAGAGTACTGTTAGTAATGGATGAGTACGCTCTGCATGCTTCAAATGTTTTAAATTGAAGTTTTATTCCAAGTGTCCCGAGTAGCCCCGTTTGACGGGGCTACTCGGGACACTTTTTTTTTGCTTCTGGCACCTTACGAATAGAATATGGAATTTTTTGACAATGCCATTCGATAGCCCTTGCAAAGAGCTATAAAATGAGCCTAAACTTGTTTATGAAATGTTTCATCGTAAGAAGTTATTAACTGTTATTAACAAATAAGCACTCAAAACTGTCCCAAGTAGCCCCGGTTGATGGTAATTTTTTTGTGTGTGTTTGGTAACAACTATGCAACTCAAGCAATTCATCATTACCAAACATGGAAAAGACACACAGGATTCTTGTCTGGCTATCCAGTACAGTAAGAATAAGTTCACAATTTTGAACGTTTTCAGGAACAAAGAATTTTTGACAGCCACTGATTTTGGAAAAGAAGTGGCACTGATATAAAGGCACAGTATATGAAAATATATATTTGCAAGTCAGATAATGGAGAAAGTTTAATATCAGCCTAACATAAAATAATAATAAACATAAAAAATATCAAATAAGCCTATAAACTAAACGCTATATATATATGAACAAAGACTTTTTTCCAGTGATAAAGTACCAGAAATATGAAGTTAAATCTTCTAAGATGCACATCTTCAGGGCTGTGAACAAAACCAAATATGGTATTGTAAAATTCATTTGTTTCTTGATTCAATTTCAACCAGAATTTTGGAACAAGTTGTAGTTGAAAACAAAAGTACAGTACCGTATATATACCAATACCTTAGTATTCAGCAGGGCAATATTAAAATGGTGGGGAATTATGAGACAACATATACCTAGTGATGAACATGCAATGATAATTTCCATTTCTTATAGTTTATTTCAACAGTTAAGGAATTACTATAAGAAATTATAGTAATTTAGGCTTAACTATTGAGGCTTCATAAAAGAGTGACAACAGATGAGTATAGATTTAATTCAACCAATACATATAATTAATTTCAGATATCTTCACAGGTTCTACAATCAAAGGTCTGTGCAACAGTCTCAATTATTCATGAGCTAAAGAATAAATTTCTAAATAATAAAGATATTAGATAGTAATTTGTTAATTTAAATTTGTATGCCTAAATTTGAGTGTAAATTTTTTTGCATGATGGTATTTAATAACTTACTCAAGTGCAATATTGAAATTTTGAAAAATACATAGGAGTAAATATATTTTATAAATGTTAAAACATTCTTGCACTGGTTTTAGGAATTTCATTATTTGCACATTTATATGCTCACCTGCAAAAGGGCTTATGAATAAATTTCAGCCTATAGTTACAATATACACACTTACCTAAAATTAAATCTGATCTAATGCTTAGTGCATCGAACTTCTTGTAATGCAAAAGCAGGAAAATTCTTTCAATAAGTTTCAATTGAAAAAGTTTGGAGAACTGCCCCTTAAAAAAATCAAGATTCACTGCTGGACTTTCTAAACCATTGCAATTCTTCCCAACAGATATGCTGAAACGAATTTTGCCTTCACTGATAATTTCAACATTTGATGCATTCGGAAGTGTTGAAAAAATCTCTTCTGTTACAAAACACTCAAAGCCTCGCCCACAAGTAACAAGGAAACAATACATTTTGAGCCACCTTGAAAATTACGTTAACTTAATTTTCAACCTGATTGAAAAAGAGGGTTATGGATTCATCATTTTATTGCAAAGCTTCATATTCAGTGTGTACCTCACAACTAAAACAGAATGCACATATGACACAACTTAATTTGGTTCTCTTTTACTTGGAATTGGGTACCTCTGGTCTCAACCTATAAATCGGTAATACACACTGAATAAAAGCTCTTTTACTGGCATAAAAAAAATCAAAAGTTCATGTCACACTCGTAAGTCAACAAAAAGCACCAGCATAAACTGGTGCTTGAATTCCTCTCAACAGGGGAGGAGCTCTCATCTTTTGCCAACATTACTTTGACGGTGTCCTGTGTATACAAAAAAACAAAGGTTAGATTTTTGATTGACACAGGTAGTCAGAAGTTGTACGTTACTAACCGGGTGTGGAATAAGCTAAGTGTGCCTCAGGATAGGACTAAAAAAGACTTTGTAATCAATACTTTTCTTCAGTGTGGGGTTAGACAGTTCTCAGAAATTAGTTTGCTTTTTGATTTAGAAGAAGCCAGAGATCATGTTAAGCTCTCTATTCTTGTCAGTGATGAGTTCAGGTTGACCTTTGCTATGAAGGGCCATGCTTAGGGTTGGTTAGTGAGAAAATTTTTCAGATTGCACCTCTAGTTGATAGTTCTTTCACCAACAGTAGCAACACAGTAGAACTGGAGGGTTTAATTTGGAATAGATGTATTGCAGTTCTTGAAAGATTTCCATGCAGGCAAGTTCCTTGCTTATGAAGCAATGTGTTTTCTTTGGCAGGTAAACTTATTCCCTTTGATGATGTAGAGAATTTCTTAACATCAAGTCAGTTTGCTTCACTTAGCAAGGCTTCAAGTGCAGGGTAGATCATTCAGTATCCTCCTCATTGGTCAATTTTATTTAGATCCTGTTTTAACATGCTGAGATCCTATTTCTAGTATAGCCAAAGACAGTGAAATTGAGGGCCACTTGGACAATCTGTTTAAATTGCCAATTCAGATGCTTCTCACCTTGACCATTTTGAGAAGTCTTTGGTTCTGAAATATGGTAAGTATTTTATCGAAATACCCTGATTACCTGACAAAATTGCTGTGTAAAACCTAACTTTGAAGTTGCTAAGACTAATACTTGGGAGAGTGATAGAGCAGTTTAACAAGACCGGTATGCCCGAGGCCTATGGTGAGGTATTTGCGAAGCAGCTTGCAACTGCTGCTAGATGAAATTGATGTGAAATGATCCTATTTGGATTCCTCACTGACCGGTTGTTTGAAAGGAGTTTCAAGTCACCACCAAGATTAGACCTATATTAAATTGCAGTAGGTATTAAAATTGGGGAATTGCCATTTCTGAATGAGGCAGCATTTCCAGTTTTAGACCTATTAAATAAACTTTTTGGATTACTCCTTAACATCAGATCAAATGATTACCTAGTTATGTCCAACATCAAATTGGCATTTCTAATGATTAAACTTAAGGAGGTTGATTGCAACTGCTTTTCCATTTTGTGGAGAGATTCCAAGAACAATCTCAAAGCATACCAATACACTTCCCTGGTTTTCAGTTTGTCTTGTTTGCCATTTGTTGTAAATGTTACCTACAACTTGGGTAAAGTTTGAGACAATGCAAGAATCAAATGACAAAATAAATGATTTTAAAAATTAAAAAAATTTTCAATATTAAAAAAATTGAAAAAATAATTTTGTCAGCTACATATCTTATAACTGATATGACACACTTTTACCTGTCCAATTGATCTGAATTTTTGCACACTAACGTGAAGTCGGAGGCAATACATGAATCAATTTAACAGAATAAATAATTTTGAAAAAAAAAAATTTATATAGTATAAAAAAATTGAAAAATTAATTTTTTAATATTCAAAAATAAAATGACAAATTCATTGTACATCTTCAAAATTGGAGACACTGGATTCTTTAGAATATTGTCTTTAAAAAGTCATTTTTAAACATATATTATTTATAATTAGTTTTAGAGGCTTCTACTGCTTGTGCACTGCCCAGCCTGATCTCTGTCACAGGTTTGTGAGTAAAATATGTTCCATGCAGGAGGGCTCGCTGCCTTAAAAGATACTTGCTGCATGCACACAGTGTACAATGGCTCTTTGGTCATGCAGTAAAGTTAGGAACTTGTATGTAATACATGGGACATGCCACATTATAACAAACATAACAAAACTTTTTGCTAGATTGTTATGACAAAGTATTGTAACGGCTTGCTAAATTACATAAACATGATCAAGGAGTATTATAGGATAGATATTAAGAAGAACATGCAAGGAAAAGCACCCCAATATTACATGTAGAACACATAAGAAAAATAGCTCCCCAAAATTATGAGTTCTTTGACTTTAGGGTGCAGGTATCCCAAGCTTTGAGTTATAGTGGTGCAACAACTCCACATGCCAGCAAATAATGATGCTGGCATTAGAAGATCTGGGAATGCTGTTTGCTGGTAACATCTACTGGCTCACCTAAGGATGCTAAGGAACCACTTCATTACCAAAAACTCCACTGTGACCCTCCACCCAGCAGAAGGCAACAGAGTTCAGCCCTCTCTGAAGAAGAAGCGCATGAATTTTTAACACAATTGTGGCATAGGTAGGATGGCAGGTGTTGAGGATCAGGTGCAGGAATGACTTTGAGACTGAGTTTGAGTCAGTGAGGGTTACAACATGTCTATGTTGTAGCTTAACTCAATTGAGTGCCATCTCCAGTGCCTTGTATTTGGTAAACAATTCTGCATCCATTACTGAATGGTTTGGTCACAACAGCCAGCCAGTTGCCACTGAAAGCAGGGGGATGTAGACACCCGCTGAGAGCCTGAGACCATCCTGGCCTCAGAATGAGATCCATCAGCGTAGATTGGGATGTGTTCAGAATAAAATTGGTCCATCCTGTATGCTAATATAGTTGAGAAGGAGTTATAATAATGATGCAAGGCCAAACCACCACTGGGATCAAGACATCTGATTATGCAAGGAGATCCAGGGAGAAATTGGAGAAAAAGCAGGGGTCCTCACTTGGCGAGGCACCACAATTCCCATGGACTGATACAAATAGCAAGCATGCTTTGCAAATGGATGCAGGTTGTTATTCCAGGCACTAATGGGGTCAAATTCCCAGAAGACCAGGCAACATTGCTGGTATTGGAGAATATGTATAGCTAAGGCACCATTTCATAAATAGGAAGTGGAAACGAAGATGGAGCGGGGGTAAAAAGCTTTCATCCTGTAGGGACAGAATTGGGGAAGTGCAACAAGCTCCCGGGATCAGCCCAGATTCATTGCTAGGGGATGGCAGCTCACCAATGACACTGCTGCCATAGTACTCAAGTTTACTTCAAATAAATGCAACATAGATTCTCCTTAGTAGGTGAATTGATGCACCTCACCTCAGAGCACTCAATGCCCAAAGGACATTCAATCTTTTTGACAATCTGCCTGCACTGGAGAGACATGGACCCCAAAATTCAATCTGGGGCAATCAAATATCACCCCTAATACATGGGTTTCTTATGAGAATGCAATGGGTCTACCATTTATTTGGATGACTATATGAGGGGAAGTCTGACTCCTGGAGTATGTTTGGTATGAGCACTTTTATGGGTTAAGGATACAGTACCATTTGTTGCACAAGCAGAAAACTCTGTGAAGTACTTTTGCATGTTCAGCTGAGATGCCTGCAGTGAGGCTGCTGAAGTGACCAATGTCAATTCATCTGCATAGCCAATCAGGCACAGGACAGTGGAGGTGGGAATATAAGAGAGCATGACGTTAAACAGGGTACCGTAAAAGGGGGTAGCTTAGACTCCCGGGGTAACTTGGACCACTTTTAGTTTTTTTCAACAAAAAACCCCCAAAACTCAAAAACTATTTGACATAGAAAAATGTTGTCAATGGGCATTAAAGGCCTAATACTGAGGCTACATAACACAATAGAAAGATAAAAAAATTATTCATATCTAATAGGTTAAAAAATGAAAAATGTGACCCACAAAAAAGAGCTATTATTCAAAGCCTGTCATAGAACCCCCTCCAATTTTTTTTATTTTTAGATAAAATAACTATAGGTTTTGGTGCATTGTAGTAGAACTCTTCTAGTTACATGAGCAAATGACAAATTTGAGGAAAGTGTCATAGTTTGCAAATGGGCAGCACTGCCCCCAAATGGGGAAACTTAGATTACCTAATGTCAGCCCTGACAGGGTAACATAGACCGGCTTGGAAATTAATTTAAAATTACCATATATAACATTTTATGTTTGATACACCTATCAATGTTTTTTCTTTATGATTCAGACTCTACAGAGTCTTATATATGACAATTTTAACTTAATTTCCAAGCCAGTCACTATTACCCTTCATGGATGACATTAGGTGATCCAAGTTCCCACATTCAGAGGTGGCACCCCCCATTTGCAAACTATGACACTTACCTCAATTTTGTCATTTGCATATGTAACAAGAAGAGTTCTACTACAATGCACCAAAACCGTAAGTTATTTTACCAAAAAATATAATTGATTTTACCACCCAGTCTAAGATACCTCAAGAGCTGGGGTAACGAAAATCCATCACTTTTTTAAAATTACATCAAAACTATGAGAGGCAGGAGACCGCAAATTATGGTGAGTGAACCTAGAGTATTGACCTGTATTTTGCATGTTTCCATTCAAGTTTAATTTAGCTAGTAAAAAAATGGCATCATTAAAAAAAAGTAGTCTAAGTTACTCCATTTTATGGTAGGGGATAATACCGCATCCTGAGGGACACTGATTAGTATTTAGTATGGGCCTGGGGTTTGATAGTTTGGCTCCCACTCTGACCCTTGACCCTAGGTATCTGCTGAGCCATATTAGAAGCTGGTTTGAGATATTAAGTTTACCCTACTTATATGTCAGGCCCTGTTGCAGGACACTGTCAAATGCTGCCTGGAGATCCAGGAAGACAACCACACTGAATTGACATTGTTCTACTGATCTCCTTATGTCGTTCCTCAGTATATGCAATGCGTCCAGAGGGCTAGGCCCCTTTGGAATCCAAAGCTTAAGGATGGTAGCAGGTTGTTGGTCTCAAGATGGTATTCAAGTCAACACAGGTCAAGGAACTCCATCAATTTCCCAATACAGGGAAAGAGCGCGATAGGGCAGTAGCTGGCTAACAATGTTGGGTCCTTTCCTGGCTTCGAACCTGGGCAAGTGATGCCTTGCTTCCAGCTTTCTGGCACTGTTCCTTAGCTCCAACAGTTGTTGAACAGGTCCAAAAGTTCAGATTGTACAAGAGAGGGCAATTTCTTGAGAAAATAGATTCATCACGTGGCCTCTGCCAGGAGCAGTGTTCTTCAGGGCCTGAATAGCCAAGTTCAATTCTATGAGAGTGAAAGGCTGACTACAGAGAGTCCAATTGTGCGGGTTGAGACAGAGATGCATTAGCTGCCTCAATCTCCCTGGATTGGGTGGGTGTGTAGTGTTGAGTATTTTGTGACTTTTATTTTGTAATAAAATTATAATTTACCTTTACCTTGGCTACACTGTTAGGAAGTTTATGTCGTGCACACTGCAGCACATAATTTTCTTGTTGATCATTATTGTTCGGCTGATCCCCGCTGCAGGTTAGTTCAAGCTCTAATAGGTTACTTTTTATTATTTGAACAATTGTTATATTGTATTATTATTACTTTATTCATCTACAGAGACAATCATTCATTAGATTTAGATTTACTCTTTAACAGATATGCATGTTGCCAGGGGTATAGTTATTTACATTATTTTTCCATATCTTAATATTTATATTCAAAGCCCACCTTCTTATTCATTTTCACAGCATTAAAATCTCAGTTCCATTCTCTTTCCTTTCCATTCTTGTTTTACTGTGTGGGTAATGACTGGCTCTTACCCCACAGGTGCATCACAAAATGGAAACCAGTGCTGACTGAAAGCAGATGCTTTCCCAAAATCATCTGACTGGAGAAAGTTTGCAAGTGGTGGACTTGGCATATAAGGCAGAGTTTTGCCTTAAATGCTCCAGATCTTTGGCCAAGTTGATTTGTTGGAGGTAGTGGCAGATAAAGAGCCAACAAAGTGCTCCCAGCTAGCCTTTGGCTTCTGCAACCATAGCCAGCATGCCCTTGCCTCAAGAGGTTTGTATTCACTAAGGTTTGAAGGTGACCTCCAGTCTCCACAGACTGCCTTGGGCCTGCCTGCAATTCAGAACAACCTCTGCACATTCATTGTCCCACCATGGAGTGGAGAAGCGAAAATGACACACACCACTAGAGCGCAGTATGGCACAATGTGCAGCCAAGACAATATGCTCAGTCAGCCATGAGCACATCTCTTCTGCTGATTGTTGGCTCTGTTCTTAAGGACCCTTTTGACTCAATGTTAAATAGTACTTGGGCCAGTCGGCAGCTTATAATTTCCACCTTTGTGATATCAATTCTGATGCTCAGTCTATTGATATGCCAACTGAGCAGCTAACTGGGAAGTGGTCACTACCCAGGTCTTTTTCTCTGCATATTGCAGAACATGAGAGGAGGTCTGGTGACAATATAAACAAATCCAAGAAGATGTGGACTTTATTGTGGAGCTAATTCTATAAATTCTATTATCAATATAAGTTTGAAAGAAACAGTCATTGAAAATGCCCAGATTTAGGGTAGTATCTACAGATGCTTCCAGTGATTTGCCTGTCCTGTTGTGGTGGCCACAAGTATCCCAAACTGGAGAGTGGGCATTAATGTCCCCTGCCAAGATGCAGGGAAACCTGAACTGCTCAAACACCCTGGCATTGGAAATACCTAAGTGCGTGGCCTGTGGCCAAAACAAATGGTCTCACTGGGTACCTGATGTAAATCATGTAATCAATGTAAACCTCCTTGGGCAACTGCCACCCCTCAAAAATCACCTTCACTGCAAATGACTCTGCTCTAAGCCTCTAACCCCTTAGCGGTGGCATGGAAGACATACCATCCCTGCAGGCTGCAATCTTTACAGGTCCATACTTGGCTTTCTCTCATAGCTCAGAATTTTCTACTGATGGCAGTGATGGGTGAATTGGTCCAATCACTCCACTTATAGTAGAGTCAAAACCAGGTTGAGGGCCAGGGTGCAGAAGGTGGAAGCAGCATCGCCAATATATGGGTTTTTAAGCCCAAAGCGTCGTCAACCATTTTCAAGATGCGTTGCCAGATAATTTTTAATGAAAAGCCATTTATGCCAAGTAATGAAAAACTATTTACAAGCCACAAACTTATTTACAAAGTTGCATGCACATGTTACCCCAAATAACTAATTTTACCCTAAAAACAGTCCGATTGTACAGCAAGTGTCAACTGAACATGTGATGATGCAGTCTGACTGCTCTAATGAGACCACAACTACATTTTGTCCACATTTTTTTGGCGGGAACTCATTGCAACCGATTTCGGGACAAGCTTTACTGCATCCTGATCCATCTAACGTACCGGAAACCTTACTTTTTTCTAAATAGTTGGTGGCCGAAGACTGACAAATATACTAAATGCAAGAATTTCAATCTAAATATGTCAGCAAAGTCTTCTGAAGGCCTAAATTTTGCTACTGAAGTGTCGCCAAAGATCTTGCAATATTCATCCACTCTCTGCACAGTGGGTTGAGTGCACATGACTTGTCAGCATAGTGGCAAAGCAGAGTTTTTTAGACTCTCCCTCAAGTTCATTTATGAGTCCTATATGTAGACCAGTATCCAGTAAAGTATCCTGGATACCTACATTATCATACATGATACAAAAGAAATTGGTTTAAATTGTGAGTAAATGAGAAAATTAAAAATGAACTGATTCTAAAAAAATCTGTGGTTTGTCACTATGCTTGTCAGATTCCTATTTTGGATACTTCAAGGGGAGAACTAAGGTTGGAATATGAGATGATTATCAACTCAAAAGCCATTAGGTTTCTTCTTGTGTTGGTTAAGGGGAGCGTCTACCCTAAAATTTATCTCGGCTATTTACGAACGGATCACTCTGAAACTTGGTACACATATGTAAAACAGAATTCTAAGACATTTTTGTTCGTGTGAATTTTTCGAAAAAAATGAAAGAAAACGTGAAATTCTTAGAAAACGGACAGTGGTACTGTTGGATAGGGCAGAATGTCAGCTTTAAAATGAGTATAAAAACCGAAAAAGTGAAAATTTTCAATTTTAGGGTAGACGCTCCCCTTAACATGGTTTGTACATTAAATTTGAAAAGTAAATTTACCAAATGTAGAGTCTCTCAAAGACTCAATCCATGGGCTAAATTGACAGAGTTTTGAAGAAAAGTGCTTGCATTAGAGCCAATTGGTTTTATAAGAATAGTAAGACCCTTACTTTGACTCAGCAGAGGTGCATTCTCAACAACATGGACATGCTTCTTTCTGATACTGTCTGGTACACCTTGAACTCCATCCACTGGTCCAAGAAGACCTGTGCTGTCTATTCTGCCAGTATCTAATCCATGCTGGTTCTCTGGCTTATGAGGGTTAATGACACTTTCCCTGGAATCCCTGCATGATACAACTCGCTTAGAGGGTCTGAAGTGGTGAAGCCTTCAATGACTTCATCACGGCTGATTGCTGAATAGCAGTGCACTGGGATTACATTCCCGCTTCTTACTTGCACTGGCTCTTGAGGTGGAGGCCATCTTGTCAGTTAAATCAATCTCTTCATCTTGATCAGTTGATCTACACACTCAAAACCAGGGACACAGCACCATTCCGGGCATTAGTCAGAGTCACACTATTAATTTGATCAGTTTCAGCCACCATTATGGCAAAGAAAGGCAAGGGCCAAAATTGGTGAGGTACGATGAGCAACCAGTATGAGGCAGAGTGCACTATTTTGTATACTGTAGCAATTTCATGCTGGGAGAAGGCAGCTCACTTATGACGCTGCTGCCATACTCCATTTTGCTGCATATAAATGCCACGTAGACATGCCTCAATAGGTGACTAGAAGCACACCACTTTAGGGCACTCAGAGCCTGGAGAACATTCAGGCGCTTCTGGCAGTCAGCAATTTGGGCAGCCTTCAAGTTCAAGTTCCTAACTGTTCCTTGACTGCTGAGGCTGCACATGCTCAGGCCTCAGGGATAGTGAAAAAGAAATTGGCTTTGGGCCAGGCCAAAGCTAGAGAGCTCTGGGTAAGAATGTGGATGCAGCAGGCACCCAAGATCAGGAGACTTTTTTCATGCTCCAGAGGTGTGAACCTCAGACAGTAAGTTTGTCATGCAAATTTCCAAGAACATGCAAAATGAGTCACAATGCTGAATGGCGGTGGCATGCAGAGTTTCATCAAGACATTAAAGTGCAGCATGCATACAAATTACCCTAATCAGCAAGAACAAGAGAAACATGCAAAATTGGAACATGCATTGCATCGAGAAAAAGAGAAAAATAAATAAATAAAAGAAAAAAAAGAAAAAAAAGGATCAACAGGGAGAGCATCTACTTAATCAATTAATTAATTGAGCTGTGTGGTGCAGTGGTGAGAGACTCTCTCTCTCACCCAGCTCCCGGGTTCGAGTCCCACTGAGGACAAGTTCTTCCAGGAAGCTCAGCTCATGGTCAACTCAGCCATTCATCCAACTCTGGTTGATAAATGAGTAGTACCTGGCTTGTCCAGGGTGTTGTGTAATGCACTATAATGGTTCCGGCGGGTCAGCGAGCCAGTGATGGTCATGGAACTACCAGTGGCGCCAAGTGCCCAGAAAAACTGACCTATCACCACCCCTCCCTAGTCGCCACTACCAGGATGGCAAAATAAGCCAAAAAGGGTAATTACACACACACACACACACACACTTAATCAATTTCTTTAATACAGGTTACATCAGGGCAACCACTCCACATTGCTGCAAATATTGCTGCAGGTATGAAAATATCTGATGACGCTGTTGGTTGGTGACGCCTGCTCCTAGGGCTGCCTGCAGCCCCCAAGGAAGCCCCAGTGCAATCACTGCACTCATGAAGAGTGCTCTTGGACCAGTGAATCTTGTACAATGTAATAAGAAATGAGCTATATTGTCCTCTACTTGACATACTGGGCAAACTGCAGTTGCTGCCATTCCAAATCATGCATGGTGAGCAGCTACATCAGCATGGCCAAGACGGAGGTGGGCTACAGCACATTGTAGTGGCCTAGCCAAGGAGCTATAGTCAATATATGTTATACTATTGTCAAGGTTGTGTCTAAATTGTCCACAGCCAGTGTCAGCTACTTGGGTTACCCAGCATTCATGCCAATGTCTGTTGAAGGCATGGGAAATTGCTCACAGAGACTCTTCAAAAGAGAGTATAGAGCAGGAGGACCTATCTGCACTGTGTGCTAGGTTAGCCGGGAATGTGCAAGCAGTTGGGAATGTGCAAGCTCATTCCCAACAATCCCACTATGACCCCTCACCCAGCAGAAGGCAACAGTGTTCAGTCCTCTCTGGAGAAGCAGTGAGTGCATCCTGAAGGCCACTGCTAAGTAGTTGGGGTATTGGGTGTTGAGGATCAAGTGCAAAGATGCTTTGGAGTCTGTATAAAACACAACTTGATGGTTTTTTAGTTCCATCCAATTGAGTGCCATTTCCAAAGCCTTGAATATGGCAAATAATTCGGCACCCATCACTGTATGGCTTGGGAACAGCAGCCAGGCAGTAGCAGTGGAAAGCTGAGGAATGTAGACACCTGCCAAGACAGACCCAGCCTCTGTGCAGGATCCATCAGTATAGATTGGGATATGTCCAGGGTAAAACTTGTCCATTCTATGGGCAATCATGGTTGAGAGATGGTCGTCACCATGGTGCAGAGTAAGGCCATTACTGGGGTCAAAGCATATCTGGTTTTGTAGTGAAACCCAGGGAGGAATTGGTGAGAATGCCAAGGTTCTCATCTGTTGAGGCATAGTAATTCCAATGGACCAAAACAAAAAGCGTGCATGAGCAGAAAATGGCTGTAGGTTGTTCTGGGCACTGTTGGGGTCAAATCCTAGCAGGCTTGGTATTTTGGCTTGTGTAGGAGAGTAGGCATAATGAAGACTCCATTTCATGAACAGGAAGTGGAAGCGGAGACAAAGTGATGGGAGAGAGCATTCTGCCTCCAGGGATAAAATTGGTGAGGTGCAATGAGCACCCAGTATGAGGCGGAGTGTACTATTTTGTATACTGTCTAGCAATTTCATGCTGGGTTTCAATTTCATTTGTGGTAGTCTAAGATCACTCCTAATACTCACTTCTCCTGAGAGAAGGTGATAGGTTGTCCACATATTCAGAGCACAATCTGTGGCGATGTGCAACTTCTGGAGTATAATTGGTATGTGCACTTGTCAGGGTTCATGATAAAATGCCACTTGTTGCACAACAAGAAAAACTACGTGAGGTACTGTTGCATGTTCCTTTGTGCTGACTGCAGAGAGGATGCTGAAGCAACCAATGTCATGTCATCAGCATATCCTATGAGGCGTATGGCAGTGGAGGTGGGAACATCCAAAAGCATTACATTGAACAGAGCTGGGGACAACACAGCACCCTGCGGGACCCCAATTTTCACAGGCCTGAGCTCTGACAGTGTATCTCCAACTCTAACTCTTGAAGATCGACTTTCAAGGTATTTATGGAGCCAGACTAACAGTTGTTCAGAGACCTCAAGTTTACTCAACTTATAGAGCAAGCCTTGATGCCAGACACTGTCAAAGGCAGCCTGAAGATCTAAGAATACAACCACACAGTAATGGCATTGCTTCACTGTACTCCTAATATCATTCTTCAGCAAGTGCAATGCTACAACTTCTTCGGAATCCAAAATGTAGGGATGGTAACAGGTTAATTTGCTCAAGAAAATATTCAAGTCAACATAAAACTAGGCACTCCATCAGTTTCCCTATACAGGGAAGGAGGGTGATGGGGCGGTAGCTGGCCAGCAGGGCTGGGTCTTTACCTGGCTTCAAGATGGGGCAAGTGATACCTTGCTTCCAGTTCTCTGGCACTGATCCAGAGCTCCAGCACTTGTTAAACATATCCAGAAGTTCAAGTTTGACTGGGGATGGAAGTTTTTGAAGAAACAAATTCATCACTTTGTCATGTCCTGGAGCAGTATTCCTTAGAGCCTGTAGAGCCTTGGCCAAGTTCAACTTATCTGGTGTGAAAGGCTCAGAGTCGAATTGGGTGAGTTGGGACAGCTTGATGTTAACTGCCCAGACTTCCTGAGAAGGAACCGGTGGATCATAAAATGGAAACCAGTGCTGGCTGAATGCAGATGCTTTCCCAAAATCATTTGACATGGGAAAGTTTGAGAGAGGTGGGGTAGGCATGTATGGAAGAGTTTTGCCTTGTATGCCTCGAATCTTTGACCAAGTTGCCTTAGTGGTGGAAGTGCCAACAAACTGCTCCTAGCTAGCCCTCTGCTTCTGCAACTTGAGCCAGCATGCTGTAGCTTCAAGTCGTTTGAACTCTAAAAGGTTGGATGGGGAGGGTGATCACCAGAGCCTGGTCTTAGCAAGCCTTCACTTTGTGACTGCCTCAGCACATTCCACGTCCCAACACGGTGTGGAGAAATGAAAGTGTCGAACCCCACTGGAGCGTGGTATAGCTCCACATGCAGCAGAGACTATACGGTTTGTCAACTGTGTGCACATCATTTCTGCTGATAGCTCACTTGCATCTGGAGGACCATTTTTGTCCAGGGCTGACACTGACAAATACTTAGCCCAGTCAGCAGCATACAATTTCCACCTTTTTGGTATTGATTCTGCAGCTCGGTCTACTGGTATCCTAACTACAGCAGACTGGAAAGTGATCACTCCCTAGGTCTCTCTCTACATAGTGAGGAGCACGAGAGAAGATCAGATGATAAGATAAAAAGGTCTAAGCAGGATGCAGAACCAGTTCTATTGTCAATGTAGGTTTGAAAAGAGGAGTCATTTAAAATACCCAAGTTCAGGGTATCCACTGCTGCCTCCAATGACTTGCCAGTCTGGTTGTAGCGGCCCCGCATGTCCCACACCGGTGAGTGGGCATTAAAGTCACCTGTCAAGATGCAGGGGGACCCAAGCTATGTAAGGATTTTACACAGTCGAGTTTTGAATTTTAAAAGTTTATTTAATCAATGAAAACAGAACAAGGAACTTTGGGAGGAATCAGCAACGGCGCATCCACATATAGTTAAGATTTCATTTATTTTGAATTCATTAAAAGGCTGCAAACTGCTCTTCTGGTAACAGCGCAGAAGTTAGGAAGGTTTTGGTTCCAAAGCAGGCTTAGTTCCGAGCGGGGCAAAATACGAGGTCTTCAGGTCAAGTCTCCTTAGCAAAGTGAAGTAGTCATGACGCCAGACGACGTACACGTGACGTAAAAGAAATATCGTCGCAATGGGAAAAGGCGCATTCACTGCAGGACCCGAAACTTGAATGTTGATACTAGAAAGAAATACAAATTTTATCAGACTTGTCTAAGGATCGATCAGGCAAAACTAATGACACGATAATTTCAGGATTGGCACAAAGATATCAACACATTAAACCAACCTGAGGTTTTTAATAGGAGCAAAAAAATAAGCACAGTTTTTGCAACCAAACAAAACGAAAATGACACACGGCGTTCACACAAAATAAGGAATAGAGAACCAGGTTTATAGGAAGTTTGAGAAATACTTAATGATTGATGAACATGATGACACTGATTGGCAGGCGGTACAAAATTTGTAGTTCGAATTGGTCACTGAAGGAACCGACCATCGCTCGGAACTGCTTAAAATTGAATCTGCCGATTTTGCTCGCGCAGAACCCAACGTCAACTTGTCCACATAGCTGGACAAAAAAAGACGACCGCACTGCGCGCAAAAATTAAATCATCTGATGTTTATGTAATTCTTGGTGAGAAATTTTAAATTTCTCACAGCTACTCAAAGTACAAGAGGCACTCAGCCTTTGAGATATTGGCTCCTGGATTGTAAAAATTTCCAATACTTACTGAGCCCAGAGCCGATTGGACTTGGACAGCCTGGAACTCCAGACTACCCACTTGAAATGGGTTCACCTACAAAGAGTGAGAGGCTAGGTTGCACCTCACTAGTATGGCTAGTCCTCCCCTGGGGGTCCCCAACCTGTGAGACCAAAAACATTTGTATCCCACAAATTGTGGTTCCACGTCCTTCAGCCAGGTCTCACAGAGACAGACTACATCTGGCTTCTGGGGATAAAGAAAAAATTGAATTCTGTCAATTTTTTATGTAGACCATGGCAATTGAATTGGATAACAACAAGGCATTGCTCCAAAAGTGGGGCACACCTAATCCAACCAGAGATACAAGTTCCAACAAAGGTTGGAACCTGGCACTCAGGCTGGCAGGTCACTTGCTCTCAACCTGGTATGGACACTTGTTATGTTATAATATAACATATTGATCTCGGCGCTGAAGTGTAGGCCTGATGTGGCCTGTCGCTGATTCTTTTCCTTTTTGTGCCTTGTTTACAGAAGATCTAATATCGTTTCATTTGACCGGATATTTTCATGACTGACGATAGTTTCAAGTAGCTACTAGACTTCCATTGGGTTCAATATGGTGCTAGGCATTTCAAATCTGAACATATATTTTTCCATAGCTTTATCTAGTCTGTTCTTGAACGCGTTCATACTTGGAGCGCCAACGATATCATTGGAGAGGCTGTTCCACATGTCGGTGATTTGAAGCGAGAAGAAATTTTGTTGCGTGGAGAAGTTGCAGCGCAATTTTTTAGTTTATAGCCATGGCCCCTTGTGTTGGTTCTTGTTTCAAATTCTAGTAATTCTTTGGGGACCTTGTATAAACCATGCGTATACTTGTATATTTCAATGAGGTCCCCACGCAGACGTCTATAACTGAGGCTTGGAAGCTTCATAATCTTCAATCTTTTTTCATAGGACTTGCCCTTCAAGCCTGGAATTATCCTTGTTGCACGTCTTTGAACATTCTCTAGTAAATTTCTGTCCTTTTCAAATCTCGGTGACCACAAAATGTTTCCAAACTCTAGATTCGGGCGCACAACAGCAACAAACAACTGCTTCATCGCTTCTGCATCTAGGAACTCGTATGAGCGTCTGATTAGTACAAGAAGTTTGTTGGATGTGTTAGCTTGCGTTTCAACATGCTTAGAAAATTTCAGCTCCTTGTCAACATAAACTCCGAGATCTTTTTCCACACTAGACTTTTCAATCATTACTCTCTTGTTGCAACCATGTCTTCTCATACTGTAATCTTGCTGTTCATTGTTCTTCCCGAGGTGAAGTACTTTACACTTGCCAGCATTAAACCGCAACTGCCACGTATCAGCCCAGTTAACTAAACTGTCAAGATCATCTTGTAATTGTGCTTTATTTGATGCATCCTTAGCTGTATTATTAACTTTTGTGTCGTTGGCATACATGGAGCACACGCTGGAGACTGCTTCTGGCAAATAGTTTATAAAAGCAACGAACAAAATAGGCCTAAGAATGCTTCCTTGTGGCACGCCACTGCGCACTGATATCCAGTCTGACACGGTTTCGTTAATACTGACACGTTGTCGTCTACCTACTAGAAAATCTCTGATCTATTGGAGTACGTTTCCCTCAATTCCCAAAGACTTCACTTTACACAACAGCCGCTCATGCGGAACACTGTCAAATGCTTTGGCAAAATCTAGGTACAATGCATCCACTGGCTCCCTTTTGTCCAGCAGGCAAGTCCAATTGTTCAACGTAGATAGTAAGTTAGTGGTGCAGGATCTACCGGCGATAAAACCATGTTGACAATCTGATATGAGATGGTGAGCAGTCAAGTGATCGATAATTGTATCCCTCACAACAGATTCCATTAGCTTACAAACAACACTTGTCAGACTGACAGGGCGATAGTTGCCGGGGCTGCTTTTGTCACCTTTTTTTGAACAATGGTGTTACTTGAGCTTCTTTCCAGTTGGACGGCAAAGTTCCTTCCTTCAAGGTTTTTTGAAAGAATACTGTCAATGGGCCGGCCAGAACGGTTGCTAATTCTTTGAGCAATCTGGGGTGGGAGCCATCTGGTCCACATGACTTGTTGGGATTTAGAGCTACCAGGCGCTTGAGAACCTCTTCTTTGTGTATTTCAAAACATATTAACTTCGAGCCGACTGGGCTCTCCTCAATATCTGGAATACTGTTCAAGTCCTCGCTCCTCATCTGTGAACACACTGCTGAAGAACTGATTAAAAACGTTAGCCTTGCCCTCATCAGAGGAGATCTTTCATTGGTCTACTTTCAAATCAGATATACCGTCCTTTGACTTACACTCATAGTGACAAAGCATATAATTTTTTAGCCTCTCCCTCAAGTTTATTTTCGAGTGTGATAAGTAGACCAGCAAAGTATCATGGTTACCAGCATTATCATACATAAGAAATTGGTTGAAATCTTGAGTAAATGAGGAAACTAAAAATGAACTGATTCTAAAAAAATCTCTGGTTTGTCACTAATCACTATGCTTACACTTTGAACTAGCGTACAAAAAGAAGGCTTTCGGATTCTTTTTTGCATTTTTAGCAATATTTTTTTCAAAGTTTTTCACTGCAGTGCAACAAACTTTTTTAGCTTGATTTCGAGCTCTGGCATACAGGTTATAATCAGACTCATTGCGAGTTTGTAAATAACGCTTGTAGGCTTCTTTCTTGGTCTTTAGCTGAGTCTTAACTGCACTGTTCATCCACTGGGAGTGGGACTTTTTGACTCCTCCAAGCGTAATCTTGGGTATACAGGCATCAACTGCAGAAATAACTGTGTCTTTGAGAAACAACCATGAATCAGCCACGCTTATGTCCTTAATACAGCCCGAAATATTCGCCGCATTCACCGTTTCACGGAGTTTATCATAGTTGCCCTTCACAAAGTTCAAACGTTCACGCTTCCAAAGCATCCTTTCTACACAACACTCAATATCGAAAAACAATGGGGTAAACGCGGTATATTCCAACACATTAAGGACGCATATTCAATCTATAAAAAAATAACCGTATGCGTTACTCGAGTTCTGTTGGCTTTATGTGACTTGCAAAACACCGTACTATGCACCAGCAACAATGAAACGTCATAAAATGTCGTCATATTTATTTAAAAGCCTTCAGAATGCAAACCTACCAAATCCCTATATTCCGACACTGTGTGTGGCAATATTCGGCATGTGGTGAGGCGTATTCCGTCCGCGCTTCAAATTCTACTGATACATAATGCCATCATCCACGTGTTTGAATATCGTTTGCTGTGTGAGCTGTATTGGAATACAACACAGCTTTGAATTAGAACACTAATGAATATTGAACACTACTTAATTACGCTTCTAATTAACAACTATTAAGCTTTCAATTAAGCAAATTTTAATTTTTGTACACAGCTTGGAACGATCTGTGTGTGTCCAATTCTAGTTGTGACGGAATTAGTTTTCATGTGTCTAAATCCATTTCTAAACTTAATCATCTATTAATTTATTTACCACTTGAAATCAGCGAATACAAGTATACTTAAAGGATTCCTAATATATTAACAGACGTATTTAAAAGTCTCAAACCATAATATTCTTCCTATTCAAACAGTTATTCACTATTTGCCGTATTTGGTAGGGCAAGGTCAACTGTCAAATTTGACACATTTTTCGATGATCTCACTGGGTAGCGTGCATTGTCTCTCTTTGGATCTCAATATTTTCCCGCTAGATGGCCAAGACCTAGTGTTTTGGCAGTAGATTGACACGCAAATGTATGGCGTCACCATTTCAACTATCAACAAACACACGGAACTAAAACAAAGCTTAATATAAAGGAAAAACTAGAGAGGTGACGGAATTACCCACGATGTCAGAATATACCGCGTTTACCCTGATTGGTGGTGTCTTTTGTCCAACGGAGCCTTGTGGCGGAGCTCATCTATCATTGATTCTTCACTAGTAAACACAAGATCTAGAATATTTGGGGTCTGTTTACCCCTAAAATGGGTTGGCTTGGTGATGTTCTGGATTAAAAATGAGTCTCGTGCAGACTCCAAGAACAAGGATGCTGGTTGATTCTCATCTCGTGGAGAAGATTCATCTGCCCAGTCCATTTCTGGATGGTTAAAGTCACCAACAATCAACGTATGCAACCTGCTGAATGACATGCTCGACAAAAGGCTGTTTAGTACTCAGGGATATCATTAAATTAGGATATTAGGATATCATACGTTATCTGTAGAGAGTGTATTCTAGCCTTAAGGGACGAAAATGGTAGACTGAAGAAAAGGAACGAAGAACTAGAAGAGATTGTTGCACGAGCTAGCAGGGCGAGGGCTGGAAATCTCTCCTGCCATGCTTGTAGAGCCAGTGGGAATACTGATGAGGGAGGGGTAGGAAAGGGTGAGGATAAAGCCTGTCTCTTATACACATCTAGATGTGTATAAGAGACAGGTAGATGACCTGGCGTGTGCTTGGGACGCGTCTGTCACGCCGTCACGCGGTGTTGTGTTTGCTCAGTGTTACTTGGGCCTTCACGAGGCATGACTTGTCTGATACGTTAACTTTTTTCCAGAATCCGTTTCATTCTGTTAATGGCATAAAAGTGTTCAACATTTAGTTTATCAGTAGCTGTCTAATTAGCAGTGAGTTTATCAGCAGCAGTTCATCTCCCTGAAGCTGATGCGTCATCTCACGCCCTCAACTATGAAGGTAAGGGGGATCCATGAAGTGATCAATATTTAACCGATTTAATTATAATATTATTAGTGACCGACCTAAAAATAACTTCTTTTTTGTAAAAAACTTAACCATGTAGTACAGAACTTAACCGTGTATTCATTTTTTTCATTTATGAATTAAAAAAGCTTTTCCTTATATGCAAACACTATTTTTTATTTCAGGATATAAAATTAGTTGAAAAGTTTCTCAATGCAAGAAAATTATGATGCTTACACTGAAAAAATACTAGTGCATTGCACAGCCCAGCTAACTGCTGTACAACCCTGCATTACAGCATTACACAGCCATTGTTAAAGGTTAATTTTATGCCCGCAGTTGTGATAGCAAGAATGTTAGCAAACACCAGTGCTNCTCCCACCCCTCCGCACTCACGCTCACCACACACTCACGCTCACCACACTCACGCTCACCACACACTCACGCTCACCACACACTCTTTGTGTTACTACTTGGAGTTCACTTATAGCGTCACTAATAACTACGTAATTAATTATATCAATTAAACGTAATAAATAGAATTGAGATAAATCAACTTTATTGAGGAAATTAATCAAAATAATAGCATCATTATTGACACATTAATGAATCAATGAATCAGAACAATTACTTCTTGACCACAAACAAAGAATACTCACATTATAATTTTTCAATTAGTATCTAAAAATTTTTTACCGCATTACTTGTGATTGCAGGCGTGTGCCGCGCTGATCAGTTCAAGTGCGCCAACACCGGCCGCTGCAGATACGAGACTTATCGGTGCGACGGAGACAACGACTGTGGCGACAACAGCGACGAGCGCGACTGTGAGTTGCCTGATGAGTCAAACTCTTCCGCGCAATCCTACAGTTTTTTATTTCGAGTCAATTTGAGGATCTTCTTCTGCTGTTAACATTAAATAATTTTATTATTAATTATGTTTAATAACAAAATTATTAAATATAATTATTTCTCGACTGCATTCAACTATAATGTTTTGCAACAACAACGTATTGTGTCACTAGTTACGTCACTGAGTCACTTATTACGCCAGTAGTTGCTTCATTGAGTCACTTATTGCGTCACTAGTTACGACGCAATAAGTGACTCAATCAATCAATTATATCAATCAATCGCATTCAATAAAACATTATAGAATAAACATTAATGATGTGTATTCAATGATGCCATCCCTCCCTGGGCTACCCTTACCTTGGATCACCCCTTCCTTGGCCCTCCCTCGGCCACCCCTCCCTGAGCCACCCGCCCCGCATCACTCCTTCGTGGGCCACCACTTTCTGGATCACCAACATTCAATTATTTTCTTGTATATAAATGAATTATTCTTAAATTGCATTCAATTATAACGTTTCACTATCTAATTATTTTCAATGTTTCACAAGCATGCTATGACTAAATTCGAGGTGTCGAGTTAAACCTCTTCTGGGGCCTAATTTTTTTTTCTGCATGAAGTTTTGGGCCCGCTGAACCCTTGCATATTGAAACTTTCCCAAACTACTAATGCGATGTTATAAAAACACACATATCATATTCTTACCCTCTACGCATTCTTTCTCGCCTCGCGTTCAGGAAATCCGATCACCCTGCATAAAATTAGTTATTTATATTAATTAATTATTAATTAATTAATAATTAAATTAATAAGCCAGACATTCACGGCTTCTTTGACTTATCGCAGGCTGCACCGGCGAACACTTCGTGTGCGCCAACGGCAAATGCATCCACAAGCGTCATGAATGCGACGGCAAGCGCAACAACTGCGGGGACTGGAGTGATGAGAAGCATTGTGAGTACACGGCTGATGTAATGAGTCAGTAATTGTGTGCGTGTCATCACATCATGGGTTGGTGTAGGTATTAAAGTAATATAATGGCTAGGTGTGTTTAATGATCTTATCTCCCAAGGTTCAAATAAAATTAGATTTAAGAGACAATTATATTAATTAACTGACAGAGTCGCACAAACATATAAATATTAGATTAAAGTTAACAAGTGACACATATTGTTTCACTGGTTCAGTCATGGAGGTCACTTAATGCGTCACTA
>NW_025932676.1:0-2248 GCF_000764305.2 Hyalella azteca
CACTAGATCGCATTAGAAGGCACTAGATCGCATTAGAAGGCACTAGATTGCATTAGAAGGCACTAGATCACATTAGAAGGCACTAGATCACATTAGAAGGCACAAGATCGTAATAGAACGCACTAGATCGCATTAGAAGGCACTAGATTGCATTAAAAGGCACTAGATCGCATTAGAAGGCACTAGATTGTAATAGAACGCACTAGATTGCATTAGAAGGCACTAGATCATAATAGAACGCACTAGATCATAATAGAACGCACTAGATCATAATAGAACGCACTAGATTGCATTAGAAGGCACTAGATCGTAATAGAATGCACTAGATTGTAATAGAACGCACTAGATCGCATTAGAAGGCCCTAAATCACCTTAAAACGCATTAGTATGCACTAAAATGCTCAAAACCAGATGAGGACGTACGTCACGACAAGCCAGATCACCCAGATGCCCAGGGCGCAGAAGATGGAAGCAGCGTTGCCAATATATGGGTTTTTGAGCCCAAAGCGTTGCCGATCATTTTTAAGATGCGTCGCCAGGTAATTTTTAATGAAAAGCCATTTACGCTGAGTAATGACAAACTATTTACAAGTCACGAACTTATTTACAAGGTTGCATGCACGTGTTACCCCAAATAACTAATTTTACCCTAAAAACAGTCCAATTGTACAGCAAGTTTCAACTGAACATGTAATAAAGCAGTCTGACTGCTCTAATGTGACCGAAACTACGCAATCGAAAAAACGTTGTTTACATTTTTTTGCGGGAACTTGTCGCAACTGATTTCCGGACAAGCTTTGCTGCATTGTCATCCATCCAACATACTGGAAACCTTGCTTTTTTTCTAAATAGTTGGCCGAAGACTGAGAAATATATTAAATGCAAGAATTTCAATCTAAATGTGTCGGCAAGATCTTCTGAAGGTGAAAATGTGGCTACTGAAGCGTCACCAAAGATCTTGCAATATTCATCCACTCTCTGCACAGTGGCCAGATGCGGACGTACGCCAAGTCCAAGACAAGCCAGATGCGGACGTACAGTACGTCGGGACAAGCCAGATCACCCAGATGCAGACGTACATCGAGACAAGCCAGATGCGGACGTACGCCAGGCGTGTGTGCCAATAACATTATTTTAGCTCTTTGTAAGCCATGTTGTACGCCAGTAGAAGGGCTTGGAGCATCGTTTATGCCAGATTAATCTGCGGAAAACGGCACCATCCTGGCTCCTGGGTATGGGTTAGGTTAGGTTACAACTCGTATACATGGTGGCAGGGAATTATTGTGAGTACTTATGGGTTTGCANTTAATTTGTTCATTTTTAATTTCCTTAACTAGGCAAGATTTGAACTAATAGCTTTTGTATAATGTAGGTATATTGTATTGATAATGTTGGTACCTAATAACTTGGTATCCATGATACTTTTCTGGTCTACTTATTGAACTCAAAACTGAACTTGGGGAAGTTCGGGAAGACTGTGAAGAGTCTGAAAAAAGACCTGCTTTTCCAAATTTCCACTAGCTAAGCTATGCATGATGGTTGCAGCCTTGCAGGGTGCAGGCCCGTGCAGGCTTGCAGCCTCAGAGCCTCTAAAAGTCCAAATTATGTGCAACGTGCAGGAAGTGCGTCACTCCTAATTGCACAATGTGACCCATTAGGTACTCTAAAACCAACTCCTCATAATTCATGTTCACTGGTTTTATACTATTACTACATAGTACTAGCTAGCTGCTAGCTTACTCACACCAGCAGATATCACCAAATTAAAATAAATGAAAACTGAGCTTGTGTTTTTAAAAACACAATCCTAAAATCCTCTAAAGCAAATTTTTGTTAAAGCTTCAAAATTGATGACAATATACTATATATATACTACCATAGTGGCAAAGCGGAGAGTTTTTTAGACTCTCCCTCAAGTTCATTTTTGAGTCCTATAAGTAGACCAGTAAAGTATCCTGGATACCACATACCAGCATTATAATACTTAAGAAATTTGTTTAAATCTTGAGTAAATGAGGACATTAAAAATGAACTGATTCTAAAAAAGCTCTGGTTTGCCACTATGCCGTGGGGTGTGGGTGGACCTAATTTGAATTTGAATGCATGCAGCGATTCAAAATCCTATACACTGTGATTAGTGTTAGGCGGTTTTAAATACGGCGTAGAGCGATTGTATTGGTGGCTTACTTCTCATTAGCTCACTGGTTAATTTCCATGAAGGGGATTTGTACCTTTGGCTTTTAACATA
>NW_025932677.1:0-29401 GCF_000764305.2 Hyalella azteca
CATTGCTCTGCAGCTCTGCGATCACAAGTTCTCCTGCATCCCATCACTGGCACACTCAGTCATAATAATTCATATTCTCCGTTCCTCAATATACTACCAATAAATATTTTTAGGGCGCTGCCATGAGAACAATTGATGCTAATTCAACTGATTTAGCTTGATTTGTTAATTTTTTATCCAAATGATGTGTTCAAAAGTGGCTTGAATTTTATGTCGTGTCATACACCGACATTCATAATTCATAGCTATAAATATTTTTAGGCAATGATGATATGTAAATGCAACAAACTTAGCCCGACAATAATCATTTAGTAGTGTTGTCAAAAGTCTCCGGCGAATATTTTAGAATCGAGTTATTTTATTTATTTTACTATTTAGTTATTCAATTTATTCATTTTTAATATTTTTATTATCTTATTTTTATTATTTTACGTAATTTCATAATACTTTTAATTTATTTTATGCAATCAACGTAAACCGCAGATTAAATTCTATTCACAAAACCACAACTTGTAATTTTTTATAATAAATTATTCGTACATTCCTCATCCAATGGCAGGATCTGGGAATATTTTCGGTAAAGTCACCTTACTTGATTAAAATATATTCGTAAATATATATTTGAATTTTCAAGGAGTTGAAAATTATTTATTAACGTCGTTAATATATTATTATTTGCTAAATCTGCCTTTTGATCTACCAACATCATCTAAGAATTGTTCAACTCCTTGAAAATTCAAATGCTCTCTCTGGTCATAAATTGTACGCAAATATATATTTCCAGATGATCAAGGCTTTTTCATAAACTAAATAAGATATACAAATATGTTACTAGAAAATAATATACTTCTAATACATCATTTCGAAAAGGCAATTTTATTTGCTTCACTGAAATTTTTTTTTATCGGGTAAAAGTTGTACTGAGTCTGGAAGCCCGCATAACATTTACATTGCTTTCTGTAATTCCAAGCAAGGAAACAAAGTCATGATTTATACCCCTGCAATACTGCGTTTTTATAGCTTTGTTTTATATATTCGTATAGCTCTGTGACTTGTTCTCTTTTGTTTTGTAGTGATTCATCAGGCTAAGAAAGTCAACGAGAAAAAAGTGGCATCATTTGTTTGTCTTAAATACTATGCACTCCTATGTATATACAAAGCACTCCTGTTTTCTATAATATAAGTCGCAAATTATTCAAGAATATTACACTCTTATGTATATACAATGCACAAATATTTTCTATAATATAAGTAACAAATCATTCAAGGACATACAAGCGAAAAAAACGCTATGTCATCCTCAAAACTGTTTTGGGGGTCAGCTCCATCATTAGTTAGAAAACATATTGAGTTTTCGGCTAATATTCAAGGGAAGCTATCTATATTTTTACAGTGAATTGAACTAAATAAAAATAAATACACTAAGCCTCGAAACCTAAGCTCACTGAAAGTAATGCTAACAACAATTTAAACAGAAAATTAGTCTCTGAACAGTTAAAAATCACCAAAAAACATAATTTCATCAACATATGTGGTTGATGATTTCAAATTGTAGGTAATGTTCCGATGTTGTGTACGGAGGGAAAATTGAAATTTTTTATTTACAATAAAAAATTTGGCTATTGCTCTTTGGATATGGCTATATTTCGATAGCCATACATTTGTTCACTTTAAACCTTATTGAATTTATTTACCAATGCAGGTAATGATGAATTAATTACAAGAAGACTTATTGCAAACTTAACCGATATTCCCCGCAACTTGATGTTACTATTAGTTATATTAATGAATACAGCAAATAAACAGTAGAAAATTGTAAAATTATTCAAGTTTCTACAAATTTATGTTTATTTGTATAAATAAATTCATGCAAATAAACAGTAGAAAATAGCAACTAGTTCGAGATCTCGGAGTGTTGATGAGTACTGAAGCCACGTTCGATTCCCATATCGAGGAAATAGTCACGCGAGGGAGACGAAGGATGTGGTGGATCTGGCGGACATTTTGAACAAGAGAAGCAGCACAAATGATTACACTCTTCAGAGCCCTCGTGCTCCCCAATCTTGAGTATTGCTGCCAGTTTTGGTCGCCGATCAAGGCGGGTGCGGTGCGGAAACTGGAGGCAGTGCAGCGGACCTTCACGTGCAGGATCAGCGGCATGAGGGAGCTGAACCTGAACTGCTGGGAAAGGCTGAAACACAAGGGACTGTACTCACTGGAGAGAAGAAGGGAAAGGTATATCATACTGTACACTTGAAAGATGATAACCGGTCTGGCTCCCAACTTTGAGAGTGAGACCTCCAGAATAGTGACACGTTACAATGAAAGGAGGGGGAGACTGTTGGATTCCCCCAATCGATAACCGAGCCGCAGCCAGAGTACAGACTCTTCGTTAGGGATCACGATCCGTGGCTGGACCAAGGCTGTTTCACGCCTTATCAAAGGCGCTTAGAGGAGGGGCGTTTACCCTTGCGACTTTCAAGAGACGACTGGACAAGTTTCTGAAGAAGATCCCGGATTGTCCAGTAATGGGAAACTACCCTCAGCAAGTGACAAGCAACAGCATCTGGCCCAAAAGAGGGCAAATAGACGGAACACGTCCAACGTTACATCCGGGATCCGAGGGCGGGTTGACCTGCCTAGCGACGACTCGGAGACGGAGGACGACGAAGATGTCGCAGCAGCGTGACCTTGGACTACGAAGTCCTAAACTCATCACAAGGTTGTAAGGTCACAAGGTCAGAGAAATCAGCAATTTTTGTCTAAATAGCGAAACACCTTTTGCCCTTGTGGGGTCATCCTGACCTAGTTTGACCCGGTAAAAAAGTCGTTCACTGCCATTTATACAGGAAGTTTGTCACTATTTGGACAATATGACGCATTCATTCTTCTGAGTGTACATTTGAAAAGAGGAACGGAGATGTTCTCTATTAATGAAATTAATCAATTAATTAATTAGAACTTAGCAGCATGAATGTGAAGAATTTTTTTTGAGCGAAGCTCAGAGAATTATTCATTACGGTGATATTTCTGTCATTAGGGCACATAAATTTTCCGTATAAAGTGGAAAAATACAAGGTGTGGGATTTATATGAAACGCATAGCGGATGAACTCTTGAAATTGGGAGCAAAACAAAAGTTCTCAACTAATTATTAGAGTTATCATTTGATGATGATATCAATGTTCTCATCATTATGGTGATGAAATGGGAGCTACACGACCGTGACGTCCTGCGAAGTTGTGTGTGATTTAAAAATAATCATCAATTGTAATAGTCAAAATTACATCGATGTTAAATAAAATATATAAAATAAGAAGCTAAATGAAATAAGAAAAGGAACTTGAATAAATAATTTAATGAAAGTTCCGCTGTGCTTCGTGGAAGTTAATGAAAAAACTGGTCAAAATTAATAAAGGTAAAATTTCCTTAAATGGTGCACTAGTACACTAGCGTATACAGCGATAATACTTCAACTATAACAGTTATGAGGCTGATTTTATTATGCTGACCAGAAAATAAAAATAAAATAACCAAATAGAGAAATTTCCCGAAATTATGTGCACGGCATGAAAACACATTGGATTCAATGCGAGGACGGTTGAGATTCAAAATCCTGAGAAACAATAACCGTTTTCGAACTATAAAATTAAGCCGTGCAGTAATGTAATTTTTGAAATAAGAATGACGTTAGTGGAATAAGTCTGATACAAATCTGCGAGAAGGTTCGATCTAGAACTTTTATGAGCATATAAGGGGGAACTCCTTCAGAGAAAAAAAAATAATTCTTCGGATATGAAAATCTTTGCAGATACCTAATAAGCATACATTTTTATACGTGCTATTGTTGCCTAGCATCAAACCTTAATTAGTCACATAAACTCATTGAACTTTAGCGAGTCTAATCATATTATTTGATCTTTTGTCGTCGTTGTAACTCTTGATAATATCAAAAATATTCCGTTAATAATATTAATTTTTGCGTTAAGTGTATTAGAAGCCCACGGTTCTACATTCTAGTATTTTACTTAATAGCTCGACTTTCATATCAATGCATAACAAAACATTAAATTATTGAATGTCAATAAAGAATACTAAAATAATGGTAATCATTATTCATATATAATTAAGTCGTACTGAAAATATATTCTGTTAGGAGATGCTTACTTACATCGGAGCGTCAAAACTTATCATAAACTTACACTGGCCTAGGAAGTTTGCTGAAATTTTTGAAAAAATCTATTATATTTACTTAATAGCATAGAGACATGTGCTCTACCTTGCGGTTTATTATTATGGGGAAATTGAAGTATTTACTTGGATCAACCGTTTTTAGGGTCTGCCAATTTTAGATCGAAAAACTTAACATTATAGATAGATGGAATTTTTAATATCTAAAAAAATATAAGTAACAACGTCTCAAAGAAATGACGTTAATGAGATAACTAACTTGCAGTTGCAACAAAAATCCTGAATGGTCAACTCCAAATATGTTATAATTTTTTTATTGAAATGGAATTTTACTAAAATGTAAGAATTAACTTCTCAAGAAATGATGTTCCTGAGTTAACTAACTTGCTGCAACCAAAATCCGAAATGGTCAACCTCTAATAATATATACATTTTTTATATAAACTGAATAGTTTTATTCCGAGGACAATTGGCTCAATGTCTAGCTTTTCATTAAACTGCAGTCGCCGAAGCCAAATTTGCGTGGTGGAGGAAGAGCTTGCAGTCCGTGGCCGCTACAGCGCAGATCTCGCTCAATTACCGCCCTGGTCAAACAAAGCCTGCCTCTGATCTCAATCGCTGGCTCGTCTTTACTGGCCTCTGTATTCGTTTACGAATCTCCGCTAAAACTTCTTTATTCTGAGCAAAGTTTCCTGCTCAGCGACCGAGTGAAGTTGCCTCGCATCACAGGTTGAACACTCAGCGAAAGATTTAATTCCAGAGCTTGCCTTGTATTGCAAGTTGAACTAAATACCGCTGATTTCAGGACCTAATGAATCGAATTATCAAATATTTTATACTTCTCATGGGTTAATATCATAGATTTACAGTGAAATTGAAAATAAATCGAGAAAAAAAATAGTAGTTAAGTTCATTGTCTCCAAGCTACGATGTCCTATAGATTTCTGTCCCCGCACACTTCAAGATTCGTAAAAAATTTTAACTTGGCCTACATAACGATGCATGTTTTGCTGTTTTGCTAGCTTGTGGGTCATCCTGACACAGTTTGGCCTAGTGAGAGGATGTATCAGTGCTACGTTTACTCGCTGCTCGTACTGTGAGTGTAAAAGTGTGTTAATATAATAATATTTGGACAAGCTATTGTATAGTTAATCCTGCAGTCTACGGAACAATAGAATAGATTAAAGAAGCTCACTGTCAAGCGACGAGAGAGCTTCACATTTCTTACCAGATAATAATACGAGGTAAGAACGCTGCATGTATCTGAAAGACTCTTCACAAATCTCTCGAAATATTTCGTAGTTTTCAGCATTTGCAAAGATTGCTCTGACAGCGAGCTGTCCGCTGAAAAATATTATGCGAGATAATTTTGGCGTATTTTCGTTACTGCCACGATAAAAAATATATCCTCCACGGGGTTTTCTATTTTTAAAATAATTTAATTATATTTGCAATTACATGAAATTGTTCGAGAATTTTATGCTTTATTTAGTACAGTAACGTAACTAAGGAATTAATTTAACGAATTTTAGGAACAGAATTTTTAAAATTTGAAATTGCCAGTAAATGAAAATAATTGAAACCTTTGTGAAAAATGAAAGGGACTTTTTAAGTCCCTTTCATAAGTCATTTAAAGGTAAAGAAATATACATCTATCTATTTTAAATAGAGTCTACATAGGACGGCCTCTGTGCTACGGACTAACAAGGACTCTCTGGGCATCAATTCCAATCATGTCAAGTGACATTCAACCAAACATTTGAAATGGAAACGTATCTCAATATCTATCGAGACCAACGTTTAGTTGCACTTCACTTATTTTTTTGGCGCATTTTCTCATTTATGAAAAAGGCACTATTGTGCTCGTCTTGTCCGTCTGTCCGTGACGGACAGACGGACAAGACGAGCACGACGAGAAAATGTGCTCTCAGTCACTCACTGCAGTGAGTACTGAGTTTTCCAGTCTCTATTCAGCCTTTTCTGTTAGAGGCTGCGTCCGGTTAGCTGCAATCAGAAAAATGAATGGGTACTTTTGTTCAAAAGGTGACACACTTTCTGTAAATAGCATAGTGCACTTATGCGGGATGAAGTGGGTCAGGACGACCCACACAGGAGCGAAAGTGTATCGCTATTTTGCTAAACGTTATTCGTTTCCCTGAGGTGGGAAGAAGCGATGCTTTCAACATGCGAGAAATAAAATTGCAAAACTGACTTCATACACGCAACCTATTGTGGACTATTCATTCTTTCCAATAATTTTAGTAAGATTGTGTTGATCGAATTGGCTAATGTCATCATGAACTCGGAACAAAGCTATCCATTTGTTTGATTTATGCTGCATCGTGTCAGAATATTGGAGTTTTTTTCACTAACTATATATATACGAGACTTCAAGGCTGTATCAGTCGACGCTTCAAAAGGATGTCTAAATAGCAATCCTAGATATCAATAGGCTCCATTAAACTTCTAACAGAATATAAAATAAGTCAATAATCAAAGTAACTAACAAAAATTCACATGCCAAAGACGTTATGGAGAGATTGTCAATCGAGATGACGTTGTTTCAGTAGATGTTTAGCACAGCTCTGGTAATAACCCTACCGGGAATCGTTGCAAGCGTTAAACTTATTATCGAAACTATTTCTTTTCTTGTTGATTTGCAGAAATCTCTTTTGTTGGAGTGCCATAAGTGATTTACGACGCTACAAAGGTGAAAATAGGG
Organism: Hyalella azteca; assembly: GCF_000764305.2. NCBI lineage: Eukaryota > Metazoa > Arthropoda > Malacostraca > Amphipoda > Hyalellidae > Hyalella > Hyalella azteca. Next base: position 6,913 of record NW_025932677.1, read on the forward strand.
ATTGATACATACATTTATGGGTCAGTCAGAATCAACCGTGTATCATGTGATCAACCGGGCTAAAAAATTGCGAGATTTCGTTCGCCCGCCATTTAAGTTTCAGCAGCCTAGGTTCTAGGAATTATAAAATAAAGTTTGACGGACGTCATATTCATTTCTTAATACATAGTTCGGAGGAAGTGAAACTGTTCAGAAAAAAGTTAATATTTTGTTACTCATTATTCAATTCTAATGAAATTTGTCATAGTTACCTAGTGTGGTTTCAGGTATTCAGTGTTACTTGATTGAACTCGTTGCTGTTCTCTTGTTCGTTGCTGTTCTCAAATTTGTTGCTATCCTCAAGTTCGTTGATGTTTTCATATTCGTTGCTGTTTTCATGTTCGTTGCTATACTCAAGTTCGTTGTTTTTTTCATGTTCGTTGCTGTTTTCATGTTCGTTGCTGATTTCATGTTCGTTGCTGTTTTCATGTTCGTTGCTATACTCAAATTCATTGTTATCCTCAAGTTCGTTGCGGTTTTCATTTTCGTTGCTGTTTTCATTTTCGTTGCTATCCTCAAGCTCGTTGCTGTTTTCATGTTCGATGCTGTTTTCAAAGTCTCTGGGCTGTCTGATAATATGATCTGATAATATTGCTTCAGTTAGCATATTTTTCTACATTTACGTATATATGAAATAAAATAACTAAAATTTATTTGTACAAAGAATAGCCTGAAACAATTGCCCTCAGGTAAAGGTAACCACTAAAGTTCAGGCTTCAACGCGAGGCGCCGGAATAAGACATCATAATTTTCTTTCAGCGTTCTTAACCATTGCACGGCAATTTTCCATCACCTTTCTTCACATGGCCAATCTTACTCTGGACCAGCGGTGCCATAAGAAAATAATAGCGCCGCGCAATGAGCTCCATAAGACACATGGAATACCCAGCACGGTAGTGGTGCCTTCTCTATTTAATATACACCGGGATATACGTTGCCAATCTCGAATAATTGTGAGATTTGTCTTGAGCCTAAGGAAGGGAATTTTTGGTTGGGTTTTCTACTGATTTTATCTCTGTCGAAAGATGGAATAAGAAGTTGTGAATTACCTTTCCGTGAATATAGGCAGTGCATATTCAATATGAGTATTTATTACCGTTTTCTTTGTAAAAACAAATTGAAGAATATCATTCTTTCTAAAAACATACGATGATATTTATTAATTTTTAAATTCTACATGCTAATATAAAATAATTTGGCTTGTCCAGCTAACAATAATTACCTACTTACTAGGTTGATTCACTCTCTTGTATTTGTTAGTCAAACAGGACTACATGTTACATAAATGGTAAGAAAACGAGACTCTCTTGCCTAGCTCCCGATTTTGTGACTTTCCAAGTCCTGTAAGAGCTTCGCTGTGCTGTAATCCGATTTAAAGAGATCACTCGTAGGGGCTAAATCATTCTTACCTCGTGACACGAGGGCTGCGCGTGGGCTTGATTCACGAGGGATTTCGTCTTATTTGTTTTGAGTTCTCGACCCCACAAAGGACTGAATTTCCCTAAAGTAGCCACTCAGTTACTTCCAGGGAAAAGGTTGGTACGATTTTTACGGTTTATAAGCGGCTTAAACCACAGTAGTCACGATAATATATTTCGGTATCAGTTTGAGTGTCTCTTTCATGAGTGACGTTACCCAGAGTAACATAGATTAGCAAGCAATGGCTTGTGTACATAAACATATTAACCTTAAAATGAATGAAAGAATTTTGCTTGTTTGCAGATTTGTATTGTGCATCTGAAATCTTCGTTATTTAAAATAAAATACATCATGGTTAGAATTCAGATTCATCATTACTCATTAGTTCTTGAAAACCTTACATTGTACTTAAACCAGGTTTGCTCGGATAGCTTCTAACGATTTTTGCTGAAAATTGAAGGAAGAAATCTATAAGTGTCGATAAGAGAAAATAATACACAACATTTAAAACTCAGGAAGTTGAAAACTTGACCAAGCCGCAGCAATCATAGTGCGATTACATACCCAGTTTTTTCATTAAGTTATTTAGTATAACTTTGCACTAAGCCTTGAAAACCTCATGTTATCTTAAGGGAATTACTTCGAATTTTAGGAATATAAAAATATTGCAATAATTTCCGTGATACACTGAGAGAAATGGGTGGGTCTGGATGACCTACTTTGATATCGATGCACTTTTGCGACTCACTTGCTCCATTGTGGGTCATACAGATCTATTACAGACACTTTAAATTTCATATATGACTTGTGGAGTTAAATCGCTCTGAAGCTCAGATGCTCCCTACGTATCCATGCTACGGGTGGCGTCATAAGTGATTTGACGCCACAAGTGAGTCATACCTGGAATTTAAAGGGTCAGTATGACCCACAAATCGGGCACGTGAGTCCAAAAAGTGCATCGATATTCAGACGCGGTTGACTCATCAAAGTGGGTCATCTGGACCCACCCATTTCTGTCAGTGTACTAACGCACTAGTGAAATACACCGTGAATGAATCGCACACAAGTCTTCCATCAAACGTATCAACTACAATTAATGAACGGAATAACAATCCAGAATTTATGTCTTAATTGACTACACACCCGAAGGAAGGCTGAGATGAGGGTAGGTTCACCCGAAGGAAGGCTGAGACGAGGGTTGTTAACACGAAGGAAGGCTGAGACGAGGGTAGGTTAACCCAAAGGAAAGCTGAGATGAGGGTAGGTTCACCCGAAGGAAGGCTGAGATGAGGGTTGTTAACACGAAGGAAGGCTGAGACGAGGGTAGGTTCACCCGAAGGAAAGCTGAGACGAGGGTTGTTAACACGAAGGAAGGCTGAGACGAGGGTAGGTTCACCCGAAGGAAGGCTGAGATGAGGGTAGGTTAACCCAAAGGAAGGCTCAGACGAGGGTAGTTTCACCAGAAGAAGGCAGGCTGATGATAAGTTATTTTATAAAAGATTCCATTTAAAACCCTTTTCGGGAAATTTAATTCGTCTGCTCTATAGCAAATCATAGTAAATGTTAAATTGTCAGGAACAAAAAATCAGGAATGTTGACAGTTGAACAGAGTTAAAAAGAGAGAACTTGATGGAGTTGAATTATGTCAAGCATCATATCTAATTTACTAGTCGAGATCGCAAGGACTCCTATTTTTGAACTAGCGTCCCCCAAACGCTGGAGGCTCTCCAAGAACCGGCACAGAGAAATGCCGGCATTAAAATTCAAGAGGCTGTCGTCTCAATTCCCAGGAGGAAATGCAACAGCTGAGATCCTGGACTGTGATGCAAAGTCAGTCGTGTGTGGGGCAGAATATCTGAATTTGTCTCTGTGTGGAGATTCATAAGGTGATCATGATAAATGTAAGTAATTAATGAGACGTATTTATTTCTTCCTAACATATTGATTTCTTTCATTCTAACATATGTATTTCTTTCTTCTAACATATATATTTCTTTCTTTCGAATATTAAATTCGATTTTGAATAGACTTCATCGATCTGGAATTTCAAATACTTCTAAAAGTATTTAGCTAAATAAATTTCATTTATGATTGCAAAAAATTTACGCATTTTAATATACACCAGGGAATACGTTGCCACTCTCGAATAATTGCAAGATTTGTCATGGGCCTAAGGAAGGAAATTTTTGGTTAGGTTTTCTGCTGATTTTCTCTGTCGTCGATAGAATAAGAAGTTGTGAATTACCCTTACGTGAAAATAGGCAGTGCATATTCAAAATGAGTATTTATTTCCATTTTCTTTCAAAAAAACAAATAAATTTATACGACGATATTTATTTATTAATTTTCAAATTCTATATGATAATATAAAATAATTTGGCTTGTCCAGCTAACAATAATTACCTACTTAACTAGGTTGATTCACTCTCTTGTATCTAATAGTCAAACAGGACTATTTGTGTTACACGTTACACAAATGGTATGAAAGAAAATCTCTCTTGCCTAGCTCACGATTTTGTGACTTTCCAAGTCCTATAAGAGCTTCGCTGTGCTGTAATCCGATTTAAAGAGATCACTCGTAGGGGCTAAATCATTCTTACCTCGCGACACGAGGGCTGCGCGAGGGCTTGATTCACGAGGGATTTCGTCTTATTTGTTTAGAGTTCTCGACCCCACAAAGGACTGAATTTTTCTAAAGTAGCCACTCAGTTAATTCCAGAAAAAAGGTTGGTACGATTTTTACGGTTTATAAGCGGCTTAAACCACAGAAGTAGTCACGATAATATATTTCGGTGACAGTTTGGGTGTCTCTTTCATGGGTGACGTTACTCAGAGTAACACAGATTAGCAAGCAATGGCTTGTGTGAATAAACATATTAACCATAAAATGAATTTAAGAATTTTTATTATTTGCAGATTTGTATTGTGCATCTGAAATCTTCGTTATTTAAAATAAAATACATCATGGTTAGAATTCAGATTTATCATTCCTCATTAGTTTTTGAAAACCTTGCATTTTACTTAAACCAGGTTTGCTCGGATAACTTTTAACAATTTTTGCTGAAAATTGAAGGAAGAAATCTATAAGTGTCAATAAGAGAAAATAATACACAAGATTTAAAACTCAGGAAGTTACAAAACTTGACCAAGCCGCAGCAATCATAGATGACGTTTTAAGGTTCCTTTTGCAGTGCAAGCATAATCACACTGAGCGCACTGAAAAGGTCTTTCTGTTGAATGCTTGTGAAGAAAATGACGTTTCAAGTTCCCTTTTGTGGTGCAAGCGTAATCACACTTAGTGCACTGAAAAAGTTTTTCTGTTGAATGCTTGTGAAGAAAATGTTGTTTCAAGTTCCTATTTGTCGCGCAAGCATAATCACACTCACAGCACTTAAAAGGTTTTTCTGTTGAATGCTTATTTAGAAAATGTTGTTTCAACATCTCTTTTGTGACACAAGAATAATCACACTCAGAGCACTGAATAGGTTTCTCTGCTGAATGTTTGCAAAGAAAATGACGTTTTAACGTGTCTTTTGTGACACAAGAATAATCACACTCAGAACACTGAATAAGTTTTTCTGTTAAATGTTTATAAAGAAAATGTCTTTTCAAGTTTCCTTTTCTAGTGCAAGCAAAATCACACTCAGAGCAGCCCATTTTCTTCATTGTTGACTGTTTAGAAATAAAACGCTTGTGCAGGATTTTTTTGCAACCATCGACATAATTATGATTAGAAAATTTCTGTGAATTTCTCTGAGGATGCCTCAAGAGAATATGTTGTTTGAGTTCAGCTTTTGTGTCACACAAATTTAAACAGAAGTTGCATTGGTGTTGCCTTCTGCATAAGTGTTTGCAAGCTACATGCTTTTGCATTAATTTCTTTGAGGTACATTTATAACCACAGTCTTGGCACTGCAACGAGTCTTTTATCGAATGCATAGCATTATCGTTCTGCTGCAGTCCACTCCCTGAACTAGATGTGCTTTCGCAGTCAGAGCAACGATGGGGTCCTGAAGCAAGATGTTCTTGATGAATGTGCTGCTGCTGTCGACCTGCACTTGCAGGCACCAATCCACGCTGGGAACAACCAAGCCTCATGCCTTGCCTGGAGTTGGACGCCCTAGAGACGCCAGCGTCGTCAGCAGCGTCTCCTGATGCCGATGCTGACCCCCCAGCTTCACACTAGTTATAATAACAAAGTAAAACAATTCACATTATTATTAACAGCAATATCCATCCAACAGCTTTGATTCTTCATAGAATCTTTTAGTTTTCTCAAAATAAAATCAAAATTTTGACATATAAAAAGAGAATTGAAATTTACCAGTCAATTCTGGTTCATGCAGGGACCTCGCAGCATTAATTCCTGTCTTGTGCAAATAAGCGAGTTACAATTATTTGGTCTCAATGTGAGCCGTTGATTTGAGATTTCAACCTTAGCATGAATGAAACCAAACTGAAAAAAATTTTGATTTCAGATACATTAACTTTTAAATTCGGAAGCCAATTTCCAATAGAGCTTTGGGTTGGCTGATGTGTTGGGACACTTTTGCAGCAAGGCAGTACCCAATTTTTTTATAGTATGAAACAATATTCTCAGAATTACTGAGCTGAACAATATATTCATTTTTTGCAGTGGAGTTTCACTCCTCTAATGTTCAATATTTTACTGATAATTTTGTTTCTTCATTCAAACAGCATAATGTCACATGTAGCAGGGCTTGACTTGCTGTGTCTGCACACAATATGTTCACCAAAACAGACCATTGACAACTTCAAGATGAAAGAACTACTGTTGGAAGTCGGTAAACAATTATTGGTAAGTCTATTCATTAGCTTTGTAAAGTTTGTATGGAGCAAGGTAATGAGCTAAATATTGACCATTTAACTGGCTTCAATATACAAAAACACTTCAGGAATGCAGATCTTCTAAACATTGAAGAGTCACATAACAGATAGGTAGCTGATAGCACAGTGCACAGCACTATGAATAGATCTACTAATTTCATGTCCTATAAATCTATAAGACTCTACCCTCTATACACACCGACTAGTAGTGACTGTAGCTGATAGCACAGTGCACAGCACTATCAATAGATCTACTAGTTTTATGTCCTATAAATCTACCAGACTCTACCCTCTATACACACTGAATAGTAGTGACTGAGTGACTGACTGCACTGTTCCCATTTAATTCAAACCAATAAACCAATACTAAACATAAACTGAACGATAACCAACAAACCTCATACGACTTGAAACAAGAATTAAGTTATGAGAAAATCTAATACTGTTTGAAATAAACATGTGCACAATTCAAATATTTTATATCCATTCACTGCATTTAATTATTTTATATTTAGTCTTATAATTGTAATTGTTTTGTTTCTACTTCTAAATTCACATATTTAAAGATTGAAATTAAATATTTTAATTAAAATACTCGTATTAGGGTGGAAAATCTTTCTAATTGCCTAAACGGTCAATACAATCTCAACCTCTCAATATACAGGGTGGGGGAGAACCAATTGAGCAGTTTTGAGGTAAAATAAAAGAGTAATGGAGGTACATAAAGAAGAAAGTTTTATTTCCTAGAGGTTAGCATAACATACCATTTACAATACTTATGTTTCGAAAACGATATCTGGAGACTGGGGCTGTTAGCTGCAACACACTGTTGGAGTCGTTCTCGGAGGAGGGAATAACCGTTATAGTGAATTCCGATCGCTATGCTGCAATGTTGCAAAATTTCTTGCAGCCTATGATGGAAAACATTGTTGAAAATGAAGCATTGGGAGACGTGTGGTTCCAGCAGGATGGGGCTACAGCTCACACAGCCCGAATGTCACTCAATGTTTTGAAATGCATGTTTCCTGGAGGTCTGGTGTCTCTTAGGGGTGATTTGCAGTGGCCTGCAAGGTCACCTGATTTGAGATTTCTTTCTTTGGGGACATCTAAAAGAAAGGGTGTTCAGAAGTCACCCTCACACCCTACCACAGCTAAGGGAACGGATTATTGCAGCAAAGGTTATGGCCATACCTTGCCATATGTGTGAACGTGCTGTAGAAAACTTCCGAGAACGACTCCAACAGTGTGATGCAGCTACCAGACACTCTTCCTGATAATGTTTTCAAAACATAAGTATTTTAAATGGTATGTCATGCTAATCTTGAGGAAAACAAACTTTCTTCTTTATGTACCTTCATTACTCTTTTATTTTACCCCAAAACTGTTCAATCAGTTCTGCCCCACCCTGTATAAGCTAGCTAACACATTTAAATTGTATATTGTAATCAATATATAACAAATAGTCAAATAGTTAAAGACTACTTATAGCCTTATAAGAATTAGCTAAGCTGCTAGCTACGTACAATGTATTGCACACTTGATGCCTCTGTACCAAAAACATTCAATTTATTGGAATCTAATACACACTAAAGGACACAAGTTTATATACCAATTTGTCATTCATAGTACATTTATACTAAACCAGGAATAACAATACCTACATATAAATTAAAGACTGCCACTCAATATATTTAAATATATGAAAAAATCAAAAAAATCAAAAAATCGAAAAAATAAAAAAAACATGATTTTTTTATAAAAAATCAATTGATTTAATCACATGATTTAATCATTTTGATTTAATCATTGCCAACCCTGGTTGGAACACAAAGAAAACCATCTTGAACAGGCCCTTTCCCATATCATGTAGACTTTTTCCAATCTTCCTTGCATGTGATCCCAGAAACACAAGCAGAGTGGGGAAATTCTGTTTAATGTAATAGGCTCAAGGTTTCTTCCTACAACTTCCTACACTGCTTGAACTAGATGTCTAGTTCAAGGATGGAATCCATACTTAGGGGAAATCAAAAGTAATACCATAAATTTTGCAGATTGAATATCATTAGATTTCATGAGCACAATTAATACTTTGAGAAAAAGCACATCAATTTGAATCTTTAGTTCCACTTGCTTACTTCGTAATTAAATACCAACAATAAAACAAAATATTGGTGATTTCAAGGAGTTGTGAAAAATCTTGAACAGTAAAAATAATCATAAAAATTAGGCTTAGTGAATATACCTGATTGACCAACAGAGCAGAAGTGTTCTGTGATGAGCTTGGGTGGTTGCCATGTTCCTCAACTTGAACTTCCGTCTTGCATGGCAAACAAGAGGAGAATGCAGGTGCATGGCTGAGCTGTTCAGTTGGGTAAGCCTGTGGAGGAGTGGAGGATAAAGGATAAAATTCTGTGTAAGTTCCTACTTCTCAAAAGCTATTGAATGGTAGAATCACAAATTTTTGGCTATGAAATATCTTATCAAATCAATGCTTTATGAGTAAAAACATTTCACTCTACCATTTTAAAATTTAGAATGAATAAACGAGTTCGAATGACGATTTCAAAAGCAAGTGCACACTTTGGCTTCAGTTGCACCAAAATTGGCATTTATAAACGTGATAGATTGTACTGTATTGCATTGAATTGTGCTTGTATAGTCTCTTCACTTGAGTGGAAGATGATATTTATTGACACACGAGGAAAATTATGTGGCAGCTAATTCTCCATAAATCTTCTTTGAAATTTGTACTCAATTTTCATTTAGTAATTGACAAGCAGAGGAGAACCATTTAATAAAGAAAAGTTAAGACAGTTCTGGGTGTAATTTTGCCAACAAAGTTCATTACGTTTCAATTTTATTGGGCTACAAGCAACAATAGTACAAATTTGTGTTTTTCTATTTAGAAAAGCATATATAATGTAGGTATTTCTAAACCATATTTCTCATAACGTCTTGCCAATTACTAAATTGAGACACATGTGCCTAATCCCTAATAATAATTATATAACGAGGAAGACATTATGCAGGAAAAAGACTTATCTCTTGAAGATCTATGGTGCCAATGCTGTCATTTAAAATGCTTTACAAAATATTCATTAAAATATTGACCCAATTTACCTAATTTCCATACAAGAATGGCTCTTCTTTAATGGATATTTCCTCAGTTTCATCATCAAGCTCTTTTTTGATGGAGATAGCAGAAACTTTTATGACCGGAGAAGGTTCAACCATCTCCAAAGCTGGAAAATAAGTACATTGATATCCTTCTATCATTATACAGCGGAGCAAGACATTTAACAGTAAATACATATAATAGTCATGAAACTAAGTAGTCGTGTGAGCTTTCAACAACAAATTTAATAACACTCTAATGAGTGATTCATGAGGTGGTATATTCTCACACTATTTTATCAAATATCGTAGTGAAACTCTAAAGAAATTTAGGACTTGAACTCAATTTTTCCTCTGATGTTCAAATTGGTGAGGCACATGGAATTTGGCTTACTTTCAGACTTGACTTTGCCAGCAGCAGGAGATGCTAAAATGAGGCTTGGCTCAGGGTATCTGCCACTGCAGACTGCACCAGGAGATGCTTGAGAGAGGCTTGGCTCAGGGCGTCTGCCACTGCAGACAGTCCCCTTAAGTAAAATCTAAAGGCTTTATCTATAAATGTAGCGGTAGAGCTGTAGCGGCAAAACCTCGTATCGCTACTTAAATATGTAGCGGGCGCTACCGCTACCGCTACATTGCCTTAAATGTAGAGCCGCTACCGCTACTGAAAATGTAGCGGCCGCTAGTAGCGGCAGCTACATGTAGGGCGCTACTGCCCACCTCTGCATGTAGTTCATTTATGCCACATTGAAGATAATTGATGTATACCATCAACCTGGGCTACTCGGGACTGGCGGGGTAACTCGAGACAGTCCTCCAACATGGCGTAAAGCTGTTTTAGTAGCAAAACTAATTATAATATTGCAAAACTAAATACAGTGGCATAAATGTCAACATTTTTCCTATCTATGTAGTATAAAGAAGCAAAAAAATACTACATTTACTAGCTTTGAAAAATTCCTGAAAAAAATGGTGAAAAACATTATTTTGAAAAGTTACTTCTGCTAAGGTTTGTAGTAAAAAAAATATTTGCTGTATTAAAAAATTTTACTTGCATAAAAGTTGCACCCAGGTGTTGGCTTGAAAACTTTATTTGCAGAATTTACATACATCAATCCAAAAAAAAAAATGGCAGCCATTTCCGCACGGCGGGGCTACTCGGGACACCCCCCCCGGGGCTATTTGGTACACCCCCAAAAACACATTTACAGTAGAACCTCAGTTAGCAAAGGCTCCAGCTAAGAAAAAATTGAATAAAAACAAAGAATATTGATTACATTTACCTCGCTTAGCAAAATAAATTTCACATATCGAAAAATTAGTGCATCATCGGTCATCACAAAATTGTGCATAGAATGTCATATATAGAATTGTGCACCAGGCATCATAGAATGAAAAGTATTTGACCTAAACTATGATTTCTTTCTCCAAAACATATGATTATTGTCACTAAAACATTCCTTTCTGTTTCAGGTGTGTTTTTCATGATCTTTTTTATAGTAAAATCAGTTAACCCAATTAAAATGGTGTGATATTACAAGCCGTGTTGTAAGCTTACAGAGACAGAAAGAATGCTATAAGGCTGCTGATATGAAGCTTGCAGTGGACAGGGTTGTTGTAAATGCTCCATGGCATGTTCATGGATACGGTAATATCGCATCAATAATACGGTAATTAATGTATATGGTAATATCATGTCAATAAAGGAAAAACAAGTAAAAATCACAGAAAATGTCATTTATTCTACCTCTACATCATCTACAATGAAAGAGGAGGACTGCAGAGCACTGTTAGTAATGGATGAGTACACTCTGCATGCTTCAAATGTTTTAAAATGAAGTTTTATTGCAAGTGTCCCGAGTAACCCCGTTCAACGGGGCTACTCGGGACACTATTTTTTTGCTTCTGGCACCTTACGAATAGCATATGGAATTTTTCCGAAGATGCCGTTCGATAGTCCTCACAAAGAGCTATAAAATGAGCCTAAACTGGTTTATGAAATGTTTCATGGTAAGAAGTTATGAATGAAAAACGTTCAAAATCGTCCCGAGTAGCCCCGGTTGACGGAACTGTACATGTTGATGATCACATCTCAGCAAATGAAATTTGGGATAATATATTGAATTGAAATTTGCTTAAATAGTTGTGCTGTCATGGTTCAGTATTGTTAATAAAATAAATTGTTTATTTTGAAGGCAACAATAGTAAAATATGAATAATAGTAAGAAAAATAAATAAATATGTATAGCCTGGGAGCTCTCAATATATAACCAATACTAATTTCAAAAACTACAGTGCAATAAATGGGACAGAGATGCAAGCCAGCAATACAACAAAAACTTTCCTCCTTGACTTGAAATCTTTACCTTTGTATCTTGCTCTTAACATAAGCTTTATCACCCCTCTAGCAGAGCGGCAGGCAAGGAGTGACCTCTCAAGCCACAACCAGAGCTTTCCCACCAACATCAGAGCCACAAGGTTCCCACTACATGAATTACATCCTATCTAATTGTCAATAAAAAAGCATGTTTAAGCTGCCAGATTCCAAATGTAATGAAAATTTGACACTGTCAGCCATAAGATTTTATTTTATTTTTTTAAAGGCCTCCCACACTCACCATTCCAAAAAAAAGAATTGATTTTATTAATTAAAAACAGGGAATGGTTTCATGTCAATGATCAGGGCCTCAACCTTAACGCCTCTGATGGTGGCCTACACCGACTCCAAGGGTCACTGAGCTGTGACACGAGCGAGGAGCGGGCCCACGTCGAACTTTTCTCTGACTGCTGTTCGGATGCTAGCTGCCTTGCTTCTCTGCACAGCCAAACCCAACCTTTGCTCCAACCATGGAGTCTCTCTACATTCGCCGGACAATTTCGTAATGCGACGGCCAATCTGTGATATTAAAGGACCAGTCATTTCACCATATGAGCCCGTCGTTTCTAATGCGACTGGCTCGAAACGATACTGAGCTGCCAACGCCGCGTATTTACGTCTCTTGCTATCCTCCGCCGCACGAGCCGCGAACCCAGCAGAAATAGCCGAATTATTGACGTGCGACTCAGCAAAAGTGTCGACGCAGGTTGCATCCCAGCACAAACACCTCCCATTAGAAAACGGGAAAACCGTTAAGCCATCTGGTCTGGATTTTATTGATTAGTGAGAAAATTCTAATATACCACCCTCTAGCCTCTGCTCCAATATCGCAGATCACTCCTATCTAACTCCAATTTCTGAGCTCCTCCTAGGACCAACATTAACGAATATGTGACACAGCTACCCAGTATAAAGGCCTGACTACTGAATGTCTTTTTTCAGGGTCACCCCGCCCCATATCTAAAGCCAGGCCGCAACATAAGTGCTGTAGCTGTGACAAAGTTAGTGGCATTGATATCAGTATGACATCCACCCACTCAGAATTTCAAGGCATATGACTTGATTGGGATAATTAGCAAACACTTAAAATATAGTGAAGGTAATGGAAGACTTTTTTCTTCAACAGCAGTTCAAAAGAGACTGAAGCTGACAAAGCAAATGCAAAGCAAACAATTGAAAGCATGAGGAGGAACACCAAACAGCTTCTGCGGAAATGATGATTATGGGCTGCATGTACGCAAGGCTGGAAACTCTAACAGATAAAATACAATTCAATTAACCAGTATAATACAGTAGCTTCGGCATTTATGAGTATGTCAAGTCAGGCCTATTATCTCTTATTAACTTGCTTACAGAAAGTCATAAGAATTATAACTTTACCACATAAATACACAGAAACTGTTGAGCTAATCAAGTTGATCTAAGTAAATTTTTGATGCGTACTATTTCCCAATTCAATTATTCATATCTTATTGATACAAAAATCAATTATCTTTATTGAGAACAAAACTCAACCTGCACCAATGAAAGAATGACAAAAAATTATTGCATAAGAAATTGTGTCTATAGTACCTGTGTAGTGTAAATGTTGTGGCTTGTTACAAAGGCACTTGAGGATCAAACACTTGAAAATACCATCAAACGAGGTTATAAGAGACGGTTTTGTTCATTTTTTATTGATAACTTCTTATTATTAAACATTCCATAAACGAGTTTGGGCTCATTTTAAAGGTCTGCAAGGGAAATTGTATGACAACTCCAAAAAATTCCATATATTATTCATAAGGTGCCTGGCGCAAAATAAAAACATCCTAAATTACTCCTGGAAAGGGGGTAATCCAGGACACTTGAAATATAACTTAATTTTAAAACATTTGAAGCATGCAGAGTGTACTCATCTATTACTAACAGTAATCTGAAGTCCTTCTTTTACTTTGTAGATGATGTGGATGTAAAATAAATGAAATTTTCTGTGATTTTTACTTGTTTCCCTTTATTTATATGATATTACCATATCCATTTCATTACCATATTATTGATGCAATATCACTGCATCTATGAGCATGCCATTGAGCATTTACAACGACCTTGTCCACTGCAAGCTTCATATCAGCAGCCATATAACACTTTTCTGTATTTGTAAGCTTACAGGACGGCTTGTAATTTGACTCCATTTTAATAGGTTCAAGTGAATTCACTATAACAAAAAAGATTTCAAAAACATACCTGAAACTGAGAGGAATATTCTAGTGACAACAATCATATTTTTGGAGAAATTAATCATACTTTAAGTTAATTACTTTTCATTTATGTTGCCTGGTGCACAATTCTATTTATGACTTTCTCTGCACAATTTTGTGATGACCGATGATGCATTAATTTCTTGTTAAGTGAATATTTTTAGCTGAGAAAAGTAAATATAATCAAAATTTTTTGTTTTTAATTGATTTTTTCATTAGCTGGAGCCTTTGCTAATAATGGTTCTACTGTCAATGCGTTTTTAGGAGTGTCCCTTATTACCCCAGGAGGGTGTCCCTCATTGCCTTATCCTGCAGAAATGGCCGCAATTTTTTTAAATGAGATATGTGAATTCTGTCAATCACGTTTTTAAGCCAACTACTGTGTGCAACTTTTATATACATAAAATTTTTTGGTACGACAAATATTTTTTTTGCTACAAAACTTAGCAGAGGTATGTTTCCAAAATTTCACTTTTTACAGTTTTTTCAGGGATTTTTTAGAGGTAGTAAATGTATGATTTCTTAACTTGCTTTATGCTAAATAGATAGTAAAAATGATGAACTTTATGCCACTATTTTTAGTTTAGCAATATTTTGATTAGTTTAGCTGCTACAACATTTCTACAGAATGTGAGATGACTGTCCTGATTTACCCTGCCCATCCCCTATTACCCCATTTGACGGTACTTTTCCAAAATTATAATTTTCACACTTTTTTCAGGGATTTTTTAGAGGTAGTAAAGGTTTGATTTAATTTGCTTTTTGCTACATAGATAGGAAAAATGTTAAGGGGAGCATGTACGTAAAATGGAAACTTTTATATTTACAAATGGATCATTATGAAACTTGGTAGACATGTGTAAAATAGAGAGAAAAAACTTTTTTGCTCGTGTAAATTTAAAAAAAAATGAAAGAAAATGTGAAATTCATAGAAAATGGAAAAAGGGGGCACTTTAGAAATCTATCTCATCCTAGGATTTTCAAGCTATAACATCAAGAAATATATCATTTAATTTGTAATGACCATATCTAGCAATCATCGTTTCACTTTTTCAATTTTATTTATCAATTTTTTCTGATTTTTTCTAATTTAATTTTTTTTATTTTGACCCCCTTTTTCAATAGGTATATAATAAAAAAAATAAATATATATAAGTGGCCGATCTATCAAGATTTTTATTACAAATTGAATGGTATAACTCTCATTGCTGAAGCTGAAAAATTGTATGAGGAGATTGTATGAGGTTTTTACGTTGTACAAGCTAAAAATAAGTAAAAACTAATAGAAAAGTATGAATATGTAAAAAAATGCTAGATACTGTAGCCTAAGCTTTTAAATTTGCCAATTAATTGAATTGTGGGTACCATTACATAGGTATCTTTAGACTTATTCTTTAGACTTAGAATGGCCTAATGCTTAAAATATTGCATGTACTTCCATGGGGTTTGCTTTATTGAAAGCGCAGCGCTTGCAGCTTTCAGACAAATGCAAACACTATGCAATTAACACAAATAATAATCTATAAATAAAGGGTCAAAATTCAAATAAATATATATAAAATTTAGTTATAAAATTACAATTAATAAAAGTTCAAAATGACCTCACAAAAAAAACAATGAAAGCTACCTTAGTGCAGTTCATTTTAGTTTCTTTGTGATTGTTTTATCTGAAAAAGAGATCATAACACAGAAAACATGATTTCTTAGATTTCAGGGTACATGCTCCACTTAACTTGACACTAATATTTTTAGTTTTGTAATATTTCAACTAGTTTAGCTGCTAGCCTGCTACAACATTTCTACGAAATGCCGGACTGGCCCAATTTTCCCCACCAATCCCTTATTTGACGGCATTTGATGGCGTTGTGAGTCTCAGCGCAGGGCGAGTAACAACTTATCCCCTCTTCTAGCAAATAGGAGGGGCCATGACAACGAGAAAGAATGAATATTGTGGAAGCTCTAATGCTTGTCTAAATTCAAGGTTTGAAAGCACTAAGGTTTTAAATTTCATTTAGATACAATATCAAATGCACAAGGTCTGCACATATTTACAAAATGACTGAAAATTAAGAATTGCAATAGGCAAAACAAAATCTAAAATTCACTAATAAAGGGAAGAGCAAAGTGACATGGAGTGACAGTTGAAAAGCAACAGAAACAAAGATACTTGTACAAGAGATCACTTACACAAGACATCAGACATTGAGAACTTCTTTGGAAGGCATTGAGTTATTATTATCAGATAAATAAGAAATGAATATCTAGTATCAAATTTTCATATCCAAAATAATGTGTGCATTTGTTAATATATTACCCCTACTAAATTCTATGCTGGCTACAGGGATTAGATAGTCTAACATTTATTTCTTATTTTTAATTTTTTTTTTAAGTTTTTTAACATGTGTTGTCTGTGTATAGTCATGTATCTCTAACTTTACACGGTATATCTCAAAGCTTGATACCTATAATGTTTAGCAAAGAGATTCAGTGAAAGCAGTCATATAGGCAGCTTCAATTAGGATATAAATCTCTATTTCTCAGAAAATTTTCCTGCATGTAGTTGTGCACTTGGGTAGAATTTCTTTAGAATTTAGAAAATTAGGTAGAATTTCTACCAAAGCCATCCAAACAGACTCAAATTCCCAATTGCACAGACAATTTCACCCACTCCTATTGCTCTCGTTCTCCTTTGCCATTTAAAAAAATAATGTGCATATTTCCACACACTGTTTTCAAAAATCACCTGTTAGCCTAGCATTCAACCATGATTTTTGGAAAAATTAGCTCAATATTTCCAAAAGGTTTGTGAAGGCACATATTAAAAAAAACATTTCTGTATTCAAACTTTTCTTGGGTGATGTTTTTCTCCATGTATTCATTAACAAATTTTAGCACACAGAATAAATTGAGAAAATGACTATATAATACCATGCACCTGACACCTGGTGCATTTTTGTGTCTTGTGACAGACTGACTGTGTAGTACCTATGGGATAATGGGAGCATGGGCTTATACAAATAAAATCTAGAGGTGGAAAGCCATTACTAATGATCATACAAAAAATTCAGTGGGATGTCAACTCAGGTATTGATTCACTGTGGGATTATTGAAATAACAGTTCATATATTCATTATATTCATGATCAATCATCAATCCACCCTATTACTTTGCACAGTTCCAAAATATTGCCAGATTAATATAAGGAAAGTCTGAATTATATTGAGTAAGAGAATTTTGGGTGACTATTTGTCCTTGATCTAAATTTAAATGGTTTANTCATTTTATCAATTTGCGCCGTGTGCTGTAATATGCCGGCATAAGAAATGTGCCGGTGCTGTGTTCCTAAAGTTGTTTAAAGATGAATGTGCAGCAACGCAGCACACACAAACAAATATCTGCATCAAGTTGACTAGATTTCTAACGTGTTAACTCAGGTTCTAAGAGTCTGCACAGTTATGAATATTTATTCATTATTCATAGATCACAATTCAGTTGGAAATGAATTACGAAACTGAATAGTAGAAGGTGACAATCCACTTGGCTTGAGATTGGTGCCTTCTAATGAAGGACTGATTTTGCCAAATAGTACAAACCTATATGTCAATGTTGAGAATACATTACATTCACAACATCGTCCTGGCTGGTGGAATGGGTTTGTGCAGTGCAACCGTGCAAATCCATTGATTACAAAAATACAGGCACCGCAATTTTTTTTTAGTAATCAGTTCTCATTTTTTTGCAACTTTGAAGGTTAATTATATAGATGAACAAACATTATTAAAATATGAATGGTTTCAAGGGGACACATCACATGACTGAATTGACAGTGATGACACACAACAATGTATCAGTGTTACGTTTAAGTCTGTAAAAACGATGTTGCCATACCATTACGTTGGGAATTTCTGATGACAGTTATGTCTGACATATTTTATTTACAAGAGATTTTGCACTCAAAAGTATTTTACATTAATTAGAATGATGAAATTATTTGTGACTCCTTTCATCAACCATAGAACCTTTAATAACCCTATCAGCACACTAATTAACATAGTGACAAACAAGATATTTTTTACAATTAGTTCATTTTTAATTCCCTCATTTACTCAAGATTTTAACCAATTTCTTATGTATGATAAGTCTGGTATCCATAATACTTTACTGGTCTACTTATAGCACTCAAAAATGAACTTGAGGGAGAGTCTAAAAAAGTTGCTGCTTTGCCACTATGCACTAATAGTATATATAGAACAAGCAAAATCTGTCATTTAACACTAATATTTGTTTACTTCATATACCCAATTTCTGAGCACTTGGTTCTTCACCACTTGCCTCACATCCAGACAGTCTATGGAAGGTAAACAAACAATGTTCTCATAAGAAATTTGTAGAAAATTTCTTCTAAAATAAATCTCTGGATTTTTACTTTCACAAAATTTCCATATTAAGGAAAATCAAAGATTATTGATGGATAAATCAATGCATAATTGCATATTGAGCATTATACATTTTCTGTCTCTTGTCCCTTAACAAAATGTACCTGCGCACTACGCGGACGCTAGCGCGCGCAAGCAGGGATGGCCAGAAGTTGCGCCAACTGCGAGCAGGCGCAGCAATGGCTTAAAAAAGTCATAATGCTTGGGAAAATTCCGTGAAAACATACATCATCCTGAGTGTGTGGTGGGGCATAGTACAGACCAAGAATCCAAGATTGGGTGCCGTTCACCAGCCTCCAGGACCAATAATAGGTATGTGCACAAACTACAAGTATACAACAAGCTACAAGCATGGAAAACATCTAGCTTTAGGGCTGCAACTAGCATAGTGGCAAATTAAAACTGGCAAACAAGTGATTTTTTTAGAATCCGTTCATTTTTAATTTCCTATTTACTTAAGATTTTACCAGATTTCTTATGTATGATAATTCTGGTATGATGGTATCCAAGATACTTTACAGGTCTACTTATAGGACTCAAAAATGAACTTGAGGAAGAGTCTAAAAAAAACTCTCTGCTTTGCCACTATGGCAACTAGAGCTTTACCACCATTCCTGGAACCACAAGATTTCTGCCACATGAATTCCCTCCTATCTAATTGCTAACAAAATT
Organism: Hyalella azteca; assembly: GCF_000764305.2. Taxonomy (NCBI): domain Eukaryota; kingdom Metazoa; phylum Arthropoda; class Malacostraca; order Amphipoda; family Hyalellidae; genus Hyalella; species Hyalella azteca. The sequence continues at coordinate 26,058 of NW_025932677.1, forward strand.
GCAGCATTGCATGATCAGGCTGCAAGATTCCAAATGTATTAAAAATTTGTCATGTTGGAAATGCAAGATTTCAGAAACAAGTAGGAAAATTCCAATAATACAATCCAGAAAAAGCACGGAGCCACAGACTAGGTACAACAAAATGAGCAAAACAGTGGACAGGCAGTTTTTGTTTCAGTGCATGAGAGGCACTAATTTTAAAAGTTCCACCCAACAGGCTGCTTAAATTTAGCAGCTTGTGTTAAAAAAAACTTCATTTATGATGACGCGATCTTGTATTATTTAGAAGTATAGTCCAAGTAATTGATTTACAAGAGATTATTTCCATGTTAACTTTACGCAGTCACGGACGAAACACCCTTGATATTTACTTGTTGAATGCAGCTTGCTCTCTTCTTCTTTATCTCTTTTTATTGGAGCACTGCAAGCTAGTCGGTGCAGCCCCTTGCTTAAATATGGTTTGTTTGTGCTTAAAATCAGCCGACTGTCATCCACAACACAGCTTCTACCGAAAATAACAATTCCTAGCCGTGCATACGCAATGCCGGAAATTTTTGCGGATCAAATCAGACTAAATTAACCTGGTGGTGGTGGATGCGGGTTGTAGGTGAAGAAGAAGTCGCACGTTGACCGCTTGTAACATCTGGACTCAGCAATAGTTATTTAGTTGAAGTTTTCGTCATGTTTCTCTCAATTTCATTTTCTTTTTGGTGGCATTAGTTCTCCTTGTCCTTGTTATCAACAATTTTCTTGTTTAGGGCAAATCACCGTTTGATCCAGTGCATTTCAACAGCTACATGGTAGATAATCGACCGGTTTGCATGAGATATGTGGTGGTTGCTCTCACTATGTGGTGCTGAACTCTTCTGGGATAATTTCCTCCACCAAGGAGCACACGCACAGATATGAAAGGGAATCCCAGGGCATGTATTTTTAATATCACCACCTGTCTCTCATGATCGTATAGTGTACAAGAAATGAGGAAATGTTCAATTGACTCTTCAACCCCACAGTGCAGGCACATGAGAGTGTCAGCCATGCCAAATCGATGAAGATAAGAACGAACCCCAACGTGGCCAAGACGAAGACGTGTTAAAACCACTGTTGCACGACGAGAACGGCAAGCAACCCACGGGACAGGAGACATCCCAGACCGAATGTAAGCTAGATGATGGCCCCTTCCATCAGTAGCTACTGTAGTAACCCAATCCAATTCCCAAAAACGAACAAAGTGTGACCGAAGACCAGCAAGAGCATCTGAGCAAGGTGAAGGAAACAAGGCAGAGTGGTCAAGGCGGTGTCCCATTTTGGCAACTGCATCAGCACGCTCATTACCAATAATGCCAATGTGAGCCTTGACCCACTGTAGATGCACGATCTTTGAGTCATTTAGCCGTATGAGTAGCTCGCGTATGCCATAGACCAGATCAAAGCAAGTATTGGTGGAAGAAAGCAAAAGTTGCAAAGCTACAAGAGAGTCAGAACATAATACCCAGTAAAGGAAAGAGTCCGCTTCAATAAGTCGCATGGCCTGCAAAATTGCAATTAGTTCAGCAGACAAGACACTGTGATGTGGATTCAACCGCCATGCAACTGCTTGCCTCACAGATGGAACATAAAGACCACAAGCAACAGACGAACCATCAATCAGACGCGAGCCATCACAATAAACTGCCCTGTGACTAGGGTATTTCTCATCCAGATGAGCTGCAAAAAGAGAAGGAGTGGCAACCTCAGAATCTGATTTTAAGTCAAGACGAATTAGAGAAGACAAACTACACCAAGGAGGAATCGGATCAAACACAGGAGTGGGATGCCTACGACAAGGAGGAAGATCCAGCTCATTCAATATCGGCGAGCCATACTGTAGAGCTGAGGGTGTATCACGAAGAACGATTTCAGAGTTTATACAATACAATATTATACACTATTATATTGTATTATTATAGACAATATTTTAGGCGTACATACATGCTGGCAGCCAGGTAGCGGCGTCTCAAACTTAATGGAGGAATTTGAGCTTCTACCTGGAGAGACACTATGGGTGTTGTCCGTCGAGCTCCAAGGACAAGACGAAGACAGGCATTCTGTAAGACTTCCAGCTTTTTCAACTGGGAAGATGAAGCTGTTCCATACAGAACACTACCATAGTCTATCTTGACTCTAATGTAGGCACAGTAGAACAGGGGCAAGAACCGGGAACTTGCACCCCAGTTTGGAGAAGCCATATGTTTCAGCAAATCCATACGTCTCATCACATCTACATGCAGTGAAGTGAGGTTAGGGACCCACTTGAGGCGCGGGGCATCAAACATCACTCCAAGCAGCTTGTGTTGACGCCTGTACGTGATAGGCTGATGATTATATCTCAGTACTGGAACATTCACCCGTTTAGCAGTGAAATACTGCAAAACTGTTTTTTGGGTATTCATAACTAAGCCCCATGTTGTGCAGTATGAATGAAACTCGTTCAAGTATCTCTGCATGAGAGATTTTGCGTCATGCATGGTTAGGCCACGGCAACAGATGGTGATATCATCTGCATAAAGCAACACCTCTATGCCGGCAAGCTACGGAGTATCCATTAGCATAAGATTGAAGAGGAGGGGACTCAGTACAGCACCTTGAGGCACCCCTGCCAGCATGGGAAGTGCCTCTGACAGTACCCCATTCACTCTAGCACTGGCCGTTCGGGAATTCAGGTAAGCATGAAGCCATCGTGACAGGGCTCCACATATTCCAGCTCGTGCCAGCTTTTAGAGAAGTCCATCAATCCATACTTTGTCAAACGCCCCCTGCAGATCTATATAAACAACCAAACACACTTCGGATGCTGCTTGTGCCGTACGTATCTGACTCTCTAGTCTAATGAGAACGTCCATAGTACTCTTCTTTCGACGAAATCCACATTGACTTGATGAGAGGAGTTTCTTGCGATCCACTATGTACTCAAGACGAGCAGCAACAAGTCGTTCTAGCAGCTTTCCGAGACATGAGAATAGGGTTATTGGTCGGTAGGATGGAGGATGGCTGAGATCTTTGCCAGGCTTCAAAATAGGGAGAACAACTCCCTCTTTCCAGGATGAAAGCTGCATACCAAGTTGAAAGCTTTGATTTTTTAAAGGCCTCCCACACTCACCATTCCAACAAAAAGGAATTAATATTATTAATTAAAAACAGGGAATGGTTTCATGTCAATGATCAGGGCCTCGACCTTAACGCCTCTGATGGTGGCCTACACCGACTCCGAGGGTCACTGAGCTGTGACACGAGCGAGGAGCGGGCCCACGTCGAACTTTTCTCTGACTGCTGTTCGGATGCTAGCTGCCTTGCTTCTCTGCACA
>NW_025932678.1:0-583 GCF_000764305.2 Hyalella azteca
GCAATAGATAGGAATTGTAATGGCGGTGACAGCGTTCATTAAGCCAGTAGACTTGTTCCCGATTCTTAAGATCGCACAATATTTGTTCTGGGTCTCGAACACGCAACTCACTGCTCCAATTCCGACCAGAATTGTCTCAGGTATCTGGAATCGAACCCACACCTCACTGCTCCAGTTGGGTTTCAATCTAAGAAATACAGCAACAATTATGGTGCGTGGACCTGGGTACGCACCATACATATACATACTACAGCAACAACAGAGCGCAGCCGTGCACCACCAATTTTGTGCACCAATAAGCCCTGAATCTTTTTTTTTATTAATAAATGTTACAAAAAAATTAAAGTATTTTAGTATATAAACAAAATTTGAAGTTCATCGTACATGTTTAACATCGGAGACACTGGATTCTATAAAAGTGTTTTCCTTGAAAAGTAATTTTCAAACGAATATTATTTAGCATGGTTGAATTATATACTAGTTCAACCATGAGCTTCGTCACGAGGCTCCGTTGGGCAAAAGCCATCACCAATCATTGTTTTTCAGACTTAAGTGCTGTACAGAAAAGACGCCTCGGAAGCGT
>NW_025932679.1:0-60851 GCF_000764305.2 Hyalella azteca
TGCCCAACCGCTGGTGTCTGTGTCTCATGATGCACTCAAAGAAATATATGGGTTATATGTTGCCCAACCGCTGGTGTCTGTGTCTCATGATGCACCTAAAGAAATAGTACTATATGGGTTATGTGGTGCAACCGCTGGTGTCTGTGTCTCATGATGCACTCACAATAATGAACATGTCAAACGGTCCAAATTGATGACACACTTCCTGCACCTATCGCTTTTGCCGGGCCAAAGTGGGTCAGGATGACATACACTTAGTTGTAAAAGTGCATCGCTATATGGACTAAGTCTCGATTATTCGCAAAGTGTGCGATGCACACCCAACGTGCGCGGTGTGGATATAAGGCGGCTGGTACCTAACATTCCCCACAACTAAATTAACGCAATATATATTACTAATGCTACCTGTGGAGCGTCAAGTATGCATGTAATGCAGAACAAAACTGAACTTGAATCAAGGAAGCAACGGCATGAGCTAGGCTGTCTAACCTATACACATGGGGCCATACTTTCAAAACTCGTTAAGTGAACGTAAGTACTTACGTTCTATTTTCTTGTCTATGATTGGTGGATTTTGCTTGAAAGACCGTCAATAATTGGCTGATGAACTTACGATCTCATAACTTTTTTTGAAAGTATCGGCCATGAACGCTACCTCCGTTGGCGGGGCAACCTGACTATTGACCGCTTGGGGACGGAGGATGACGAAGGCGGTACATCTGCGTGACCTTGCACTAGGACTAGGACGTCCTAAACTTGACACAAGGACATGTGTTCAACCGGCTGATTGAGGAGCCAAGGCAGCGATCTCGGTGACGGCTATAGAGAGAACGTCCGTACCAAGAAGTTCATAAAAAAACAAACGCACCAAGAGCCGTAGAGGAAAAAAAAATGTCACGAGTTTTTAACTCCGTCAAGCAATCACTGATGGTTTTTTAAGTTAGATTAACCAATCACAGACGAGAAATCGGCCGCTACGTGTACTTACTCGAGTTTTTTTAGTAGGCTACCTGAAAGCTAAGGGAGAAAAGGCTTTATAAGAGAAAGCTTTACATAGCCTAAGATAAGTTTATGGAGCTAAACAACTAAGATAACTGATGGTAGGGTGGCATTCAGCAGAGCTCGTTCCTGGCGTCGGAGACTTCCTCCTCTGTGGCGCCGTATGGTGTCTACTCTCAGAGAAATTATTGAGACTTCGTTCAAATAGCGATGCGCGTTTTGCCCCTTTTTTGTGTGTGATCCTGAAATAATTTGGCTCGGAAAAAATGGCATATCAGTGGTGCAAGTAGAATATGTATTACAATTTGGAGAGGATGAGTGATATGCACTTTTGGAGTTGATATGCACACACAGCGAGTCAGTGTCAGAGTAAACTCTACTGTTTCTTCGCGCCTAACTTTATGTGATAGCCTAAACTAAAGGGAGCGATCATGCAGCCAGTGATGATTTATTAATGTGTATTAGTCGTAATTTATTTCAAAGCATTTGCTTTTCATTAGTACTGAAAAAAGTGTTGCTAAGGGCGGTCACCGTATTATTTTTCTCTTCAGTAAACGTAGGTGCTATTCCAAAATGAAATGTTTTCTCTCTAAAATTGAGAAAGAAAATAAATTTAGTTGCATTTTACATACAAAGGTTTCTGACATGAAATAAATCTCTTAATAGGCCCTTGATAGCTAAAAATTGCGGTCGCGCTTATGAATAGTATGACCAAAACTGCACTCATAAAAAGGGATGGGTCAAATTGTGAAAATATAGACGTACTTTCTTTCCAGCAGCACGAGCAAAAAATGAATGGGTCAAATTATGAAAATATTGACGTACTTTCTTTCCAGCAGCACGATCAAAAAATGAATGGGTCAAATTATAAAATAGTGACGTACTTTCTTTCCAGCAGCACTAGCGGAGGGCGGACGTAGCACTCATATACGCCCTTATGCCCTTGCGTGAGTCAGGATGACCTACGCAAGGATAAAATATGCGTCACTATTTGTACGCAGTCTCGCTAAGTTTTTTTGAATGCATTGCAGGGAGTTGTATTAGTAATGATGAAAGAGGACGAAGTGAAAGACGTGTAAGGACAGTGCATGTGAAATATCCTTGGCCTTCGTCGTGGTCCCTCCGTGCCTGGCTATGCCCTTTAACGGCCCCCATACTTCTGTTCTCTGTTCCACATTCGGCTCTTTTGTTTACCTTGAACCCCTCTCCGTATTTCTCTTAATATTGTAAACGTTAGCTTTGCTTTAGACCTTGAAAGAGAAATGAATGTATTTTTTGCCCTGTTTCTCTTAATATCGATAATGATAAAGCGTAAACTTTGCTAGAAAATTTTATTGGAGGTATCGCATTTGAATTCAGGGTCACAATGATACAAGTGTAGAGTGATACCGTGTTACGTTCAGGTTTTAATGTAAAGCTTTTTTGGAGGTATTTGAAAGCCCTTGTATACGACGGCAAAATAAAAACCGTTCAGATGATATTTTTACAGCATTTACAACTCATGACTGATTCGAAATTTGCGGATATTCCCTCCGTTGAAATTTATTCAAGAATATTATTCAAAGAATCTTATTCACCGCTTTGGGATGCACGATCTAATTCGCTTTAAAATTTGCATATTTTGTTATCTAAAGCAGGCAGAATAAATCAACTCTCAGAGGAGCTTCTGTTGATGGATAGACTCTGCATAGTTATCTGTACTGCTGCATAAATATATTTATTTTTGGACTGAAGCATGCCAAAAAAATTAGCTTTTCTGCTGAAGAATCTTTGGCCGCTGGCGCGTTCGCACGATAAGGTATCCGATTTTTCCTGGAGTCAAGATTTCAGGAAATTATTGGGAACCGGAGAGGCTTGCCTCAGGTGTCCTATCACGACGCAGCTCGTGGCTTCTTCATTTCCTGACTTTTGTCATCACAACTCAACATTAAAATCATTTATTTAACATTAAGAACATTTACTCAAAATTAAAAACATTTACTCATAAAAGCATTTATTTTATAATCAAGCTTGACCATGAGGTTTTCATACAGCAAGAATGCATCAATGACTATCAGATCTTTAATATTTTTGATTCGCAACTCAATATTAAAAATTTTTGTTCAACATTTAAAATATTCACTGAACCTTAAAAAAATTTATTCTCAAGCTTGAACGCGAGTTTTTCGCACAGCGGGAACATTTCAACGACTAACAGATCTTTTATATTTCTTTATGTTTCCATACTTTATTTCAATAAAATCAACAATGAAAACATGCAACATTTGAAAACATTTACTGGACCTCGAAAACATTTATTCTCCAGGTTGAAAACGAGTTTCTCATTCAGCTGGAACCAATCTATGATTAACAGCTTTTTTACATTAGTTCTTTCTTCCCCTACTTTATTTCGATATCCATTCAGCCGAAGAAGATAACAAAAAATGTCATAGTGATGATTTAGGGCGAATTATTAATGGCTAACCATCAATAGACCAATTAATGAAATTTATTTCATAATTTATGACCTTGGAACCATATCGGATATTCGATCCAGCGCCGTGGGTGATATTTCAGCCAGCAGGCAATGATTGTCCCGATGGTGTGGGCCCATCTTGGTGAGTGCAAATGATGAGCTTATGTCCCGATGGTGTGGGCCCATCTTTGTGAGTGCAAATGATGAGCTCATGTCCCGATGGTGTGGGCCCATCTTTGTGAGTGCAAATGATGAGCTCATGTCCCGATGGTGTGGGCCCATCTTGGTGAGTGCAAANGTGAGTGCAAATGATGAGCTTGTGTCCCGATGGTGTGGCCCCATCTTTGTGAGTGCAAATGATGAGCTTGTGTCCCGATGGTGTGGGCCCATCTTGATGGTGACTGCAAATGATGAGCTCATGCTAGAGTCAAGCGTGAGTGATGACCCACAACTTTCCCTGGTGCATATTTGGCTGTCCTGACACAGGTCACGCGCACGCGTCAGCCACGCACTTCGTCATCTGCGTGCCCACGTCGTCTTGCTGCATGTTTTTCTTATCTCACTTTGGCTTTTTAGCGCATTTTCTCATTTATGAAAAAATGCACTTTTGTGCTCGCTATGTCCGTCTGTCTGTCCGTCCGTGACTTCACGTTTTCGTCGACGAGAAATTGCGCTCTCTGTCACTCACTGCAGTGAGTACTGAGTTATATTTTTCACGTCTATGTGCTTTTCATACCTGATTTAGGGTTTTTTTTGTAGGTACTGAATATGCATTTGCTATCTGATTTTTTACTTTTTTATGCGATCGTATCAATTACGCTTGATTTACCGTGGGCGTTTGCTATGGCTAATTCATCACTTGGGCTAGGAATGAATGACGTGTTGTCGCACTAACAGAAATGATAAGAAATTGTCCGAATAGTGATGCAATTTTTGAGGGTAAACATACCTCATTTGGTCCGAGAAATGAGCGTCTTAGTTAGTGCCATGCGCCGAAAGTGTGGCATTATTTTGGCACTATGACTAATTTATTTTTCTCTGTGCATGATCGAGTGTTGGCTTACTATGACTCATATATTTTTGTCAGTGCATGGTCGAGTGTTGGCTTACTATGACCCATATATTTTTGTCAGTGCATGGTCGAGTGTTGGCTTACTATGACCCATATATTCTGTCTCTTATACACATCTAGATACTTAGGCCGCTATGTGTACGCAGGCCACTACGTGTACTTAGGCCGCTACGTGTACTTAGGCCGCTACGTGTACTTAGGCCGCTACGTGTACTTAAGCCGCTACGTGTACTTAAGCCGCTACGTGTACTTAAGCCGCTACGTGTACTTAGGCCGCTACGTGTACTTAGGCCGCTACGTGTACTTAGGCCGCTACGTGTACTTAGGCCGCTATGTGTACTTGGGCCGCTATGTGTACTAAGTGTACTTGTACTAGTTGTACTCGGGAGTTTGATGGGATGGCCTTTGATCGCTTTCACCTTATTGCGAAATTTAAGTAAAGTGCTGCATCTATTCAAGATCAGTCCGGCCTGGCAACTTGATCAGTTACAAATATCTGAAAAATATAAAAGAAACCAAATTTAAAATTTTTTAGATCCTAAATTATAAATGCACTCATTCATATACGTATTGTATCTCTTGAGTCAATTTATTACGAACTACTGCGACGAGATCACTACGTTATTACTTTAATTATTATTATTAATTGATTAACTGTTCACTTAGGTAACCTTTCCTTTTATTTACAATTAAAATTACCTAAATTGTTGATAAGTTATAGTTATAGCTGTTTCATTTATGCAGTGCGTATAAATATTTGAGTCCTCCCCGATGTTGGAAGCTCAGTGCTTCACAGAAAACTACCGTGTGATGGTAAACTGAAATTAAATTTTTTTTCTCGCCACGATCGTGATGATATGCCAAATTATGTTGGGAAATCAGATTATTTCTTCTTGAAATTTGATGTTGACATCACTGTAGACGCGGACAACTTATGATGCGGACAACTTATGAAGCGGACAACTCTCAAAACTAACAATTTTCTGTGATTTTGGGAGTTAAATCTAAACGTGCTTACTACGACATTTACAATAATTCGCATTAGAAAAATAGTTTTTGACTTCTTGGATAACAGAAGTACCTTCTTAAAGCGACATGATGAACACTCAAGCGCCTGTAAACTTATATTGGTATAGAAAACTTCCCCTCCGTGGAAATTACGAACTTCACTCTCTAATTGAAGAAAGTTATGTTACTAACTTTTTGTTTTGAAATTCATGAATGTCTCTCCTTGGCTATTTACCTGGCATTTAACATTAGTCTTGACTTGTACATGTTCAGCTTTCAGATGTATAAGTTTTATGATATGTTGCATAACGATGCATAAATTATCGGTGTATGCATTTTGCTGCCTCTGTATGTTACAGCGTGCGACGCTACTGATGTACAGCTCTATCTTAATTTTGTAATGATATAATGCTACGTCCTATGTTACAGCATGATTCGCCACATCATATAACACTGGGTTGTCGCTGTTACCTGTGTTACAATATGTCATGTGCAATTTACTGTCACATGGTTATGTAAGGATGCATAATATCGTGCTATGTTGTCGCACAAGATCCTCTCCCCGGTGAAAGACGGCGAAACAACTTTGATCACGAATTGATACCGTTGAAATAACGTATAATCAACGTTATTTCGGGGGCTCGCTCGGGTCAGGCTGAATCGATGCGCAAGAAGGCTGCCTTCGCGTTTGCGCTTTGCTATGGAGTGCGGCGCTTTAAAATTCCTCACCTGGGCAACCTTCAGTTCGATGCTGGCACTTCACTGAACTCTGGGGCCTTTACTTCACTAGTGAAACTTCACTTCGGTATTTGCTCAAAGTCTAATAACCGGTGTTTGTAATTACCCTCCCACTTTTATTTTACACTGCCGCGTTGCTCGATATTTTCGTTTTTTTTTTTTCATCGTCTTGCGATCACCGGGGTTAAAATCTTGGTCATGGTGAAAACTCGGTAGATATTGAACGACTCCAAAAGTAATGCCAAACATGTATGAGTGACTCTAAAGTAATGTCAGATACAGAGTAAGGGAGACTTTAAAAGTAATGTCAACAAATACGACTCCAAAATTAATGTCTGAATATGAACTGCAAGAGAAGCTTCAAAATGTGAAGCAGTACTAGAGTTATTGCGGAATTTTTTGTGGCATACCACACAAAATAAACAATTCAGGCAATTCTAAGCCACAAAAATTGCAGAATTCAGACAATTTTACACCACGAATATACAGAATATCAACAACTCAACATCACACAGAAAACAGAATACCGTCGATGCTGCATCACAGGAAATACAGAATATATACACTTCTACACAAATAAATGCTGAATACAGACAATTGTACACTACACAAAATAAAGTACAAGATTCAAACAATTCTATGCAACATACAGAATACCGGCATTTCTGGCCTTCCAAGCTAAGGAGCTGCAGCAACAGGGGCGGCAGCAGCGTGCGAGGGTAGCTTAGCAGCTGCGGCTGTTGCCAGTCAAGATCCTGTCGCAGTCCGAGCGTGACGTGCGGTGCGAGAGCTCCTTGTTTACCTTCAGTACGCCATTGTCTCGTTGTCAAGTCTAATTTACCGTTCTTGTGGTACCTTATGCATAATTTTTTCTTTTTTTGCCCTCTATCAAGGCTATATATTCAAGTAGAATGTGTGTGTTCTTCGCAGCACTTACCGCCGCTGCTAGTGCTTTTGCTATTGAGGACTCAGCTGTGACTGCATGTGTGCCGGTGCGTGGCGTTCTCTAGGTTTGTCAACTTTGCTTTCCTGTGAGAAAAGCTTCATGGTTTTCTTAAACACTTCCGTGATGAGCTCAATTGAAACTACCTTGTAACAATTTGATTTAGGTTCCAACAGAAATAAAATTTTCTTTCAATAATCACAGTTTCTGTGACATTTTTTTTATTTTGAATATTTGTTTCCGATAAACGTATTTTTAAATACTTTTAGCTAAAGACGTTGCAGCAGATCGTAACTATTTGCGAAGTAGTTATATTGTGCCTCAATTCGTCGAGATGCTTGCAATCTCCGTCTGTGTATATTACGGGATAAAATGATTTAGTATTACGTGAAAGATAGCATCACGCAAGTAGCACACTCAAAGATTGTATAATGAAAAGTTGCCTTTTTCAGGCTATAGTGGATGGGTTTTGAAATTAAACGTTGCTTATTTAGGCTGCAAGTGATCTTTCGCCTTGAACACTAGTTGGAACTGATTTTCAAACAAGAAGTTACCAGCATTAAGATTCGAATTATTTTTGGTTGAATGTTATTTTTTTATTAGTTGGATATCTTGATGATACAAATTTGAGCCGTTTAAATTACTCATGTATAATGTGCACTAGACATGTTGTGTTGTGCATGAGCACAACGAGTCTGCCATGACATGACGCTCCTCAAGCCATGGTAATGAACACGTTCAAGTCAAAGCTCCGTAAGCGGCGGGACGAGCTTTTCCGCCGCACGGCCGACGAAGACGCCGACGAGTGGCAGTTTGTGCCCTTTAACCCATCGGTGTTCTCGGGTGCAACTCTCGCTTCTTATGGCGGTGTCAGGAACGGTTCTGTGAAGTCGTCGGGCCCATTGAGGCCATGGGCCCTGCAGCGGGCCTCCTGGCATGACGGGGCCCCGCCTCCTGTACCTCCTCACAACCACCAACGGGTCACAGACCTGGGCCTCTATCTGCCTGTGGGGCCAAAATCGGAGCTTTACCCGGGGTCCGTGCCCCAGTGGTATGGGGCTCAGCTACCCGTAAATTTCTGTAACGGGTCGGGCTACCCTCAATCAGTGCCCTCAGGACAGTCGCGTCCCACTCATATACCTCCTGCGTGCGAGATCCCTCGACCTTCTTTGAGTGAGGATGACGAAGTCCTGTACAGGCGACCTATGACTGCCAAAAGAGACCCTCGTCCTCGGCCCGTGAGTGCCGGCAACGTAGCTTCGTCTCGCTCCCCTGACGAAGAAGTTGGTGCTGGATACGCATCCCCTCCCGTACCTCCCCACAAGAGCCCTCTTGACTCCCGAACCTTAGCTTCCTCTCCACGACACGCCGCGGTGAAGAAGTCCAAGAGTATCCCTCCGATGACATCGGCTGTCCCTTTTTCTTCGTATTCTCCTCGACCGCTGTCTTCTAAATCCGCCTACCGCGCATCCAACGCGACGCACAACAACCAAAACAACGCACAAAGCTTAGCTCCCGTGCCTGACCAGCGGGAGGAAGACAGCAGTTCCCCGTCGCCCGAGTACACGCTCCCTGTATCCTGCTCCTCCGACGCGTCCGACTCTAGTGACACTCCTCCTCCTGTGCCTCAACACAAGGAACCTTTTGCTTCATTCATGAATCCGCCACCTGCTTCATCAACTGGTCGATGCCATCACACGTTGGTTTCGATGCATGATAACATGGCCCGAGTGACTCCACCGCTGGGCTGGTCCTCATATTCTCGACCCGATGTAGCGCCTGTACTTCCCAAACACGGCCCCTCCGTGCCTCCTCCTGTTCCTCCACATCACGCGACTTGCCTTTCCCCTCATTTACAGAAGAGTTCCCCTCTAAGACCTCCTCCTCATAAGACGATGCTTCTGCCCAGTCGAACTGATGCTGAGAAGCCGCCAGTTCCCGCTCACAACACATGCCTCGCGTCTAAAGGGAAGAGACCAGAATTCACTGAAAAGAGACCTGCCGTGCCACCCCATGGCAATACTGATGTTACAGCCAAGAAAAATATTTCACCCGTTGTACCACGCCATCATTGTTTATCTTCCTCGATTTCTGATTTGCCTCCTCCTCCACCTCCTCATTCTGCCCCATTCCCTCTCACGCATTCCCACTCGTGTCCTTCAGGGCCATTGCCTGCGTCCCCGGATTTCCCTACCTCTGGTCTCGTGTCCGAGACCCCTTTGTCATATCCTAGCGGTCCGTTACCTCGTTCTCCTGATTCCTCTTTTGAGGAGTCGTCACCAACTGCCTCTCTTCCTCCACTACCTCCCGAGCCGTGCATCTCAAGTCCTGGGCGCGATAGCCCTGAGTCGGTTGAATGTCCTGATCGATCGCTGCCAGCTTCGCCGATCTCGCACAATGAACCGAATGGTCTATTACCTGTGCCGATGCCGCGAAATATTGGGATCTTTTCAAATCGAATGAATAATGTGGAGTCAGATTCTAGTTTGCAATCAGTGGATACCAGCGAAAGTAGTCAGAGTGTGTCACAGAACGCGTTACTTCCCATTAAACCTGCCGTGCGACGATCTCACTGTCGTCAGAGTTCGCTGCCGCCCCCTCCTCTTTACCAAAATATGTACCAGCCCGTGGAATTTCAATCAAACGGAGATCAACCAATTGCATATCAACGACTCGATGAGTGGTCGTCCGTCGAGCGACTGAGTCTCTCAAATCCCAACATCGGAGGCTCTTCGTCGAACCCTACCAGCGACGCTGACGTGTCATTGGATTCGTTGGGTTCCTCCACTAGTGGTTCACGCAACAGCTCTCGTCTGAGTTCCCAAAGCTCACGCCACAGTCCCTGGCTGATCCCGTCTCCTGAAGATGAGCTTCAAGGACTCGTTCCTATTTGCCAGCGTTTACTCGATTCTCCCCTCCATGAAAGTTGCGGAGCTGTTTTTTCGTCTGCTGATGCCACTCCATCGTCTGAAGCGTCCTCTTCCAACGCTCTGGGTGCTTGCGACAACAATAAATCGATTGCCTGCTCACAAGATAGCGATAAAACTGAAGTTCAAGCCACAAGCTTTTGCAGAAACAAAATTTCTGGAACTCCTGCTTCTATGACGAGCTCATCTCTGAATTCCATTGATGGCCTGAAATCGACCCATGGATTCGAGGAAATACGACATCAGAACGGCGATATCGAGCTGCTGCAGATCATAGAAGAACCCGAATCATTTGATGACGGAGATGAATGTTCTCTAGATTATTATGAACTGCCTTTCTGTCCTGATGACTCTAGTTCCATTCATTTCATCGACTCGACCTCTTGCTCCATGGTGTCATCCGCGATTGAAGGAGAAAAAGAAACAGATTCGGAATTTATCGATGGTCGAATTCCAACTTCGTTGCCGTTCACTCAAGGAATCGATGACATGAATTTCGATTTTTCTTACTTGATTCCTCCTCAAGCGTATCCTGAAGATGACTTGAGTATATCAGAGTCTCCTCCTCCTCCAGAAGAAATCGCAGAGGAGACGCCAGAAGCGGAAACTTTCCCCTTCTTCCCCACAGTGACTACGACTTGGTTTTCTTTCAGCAGCCCGGACGATGATCCCGAGTCATCTAATTACCCGCCACACCGTGACGATGTTACGGACTTGTCATGGTGCTACTCAGAGCCCAGATCTTCCCTTGGCGGTTCGTCGCCAGTTTCTTCGTCGTTTTTAGAGTCGGGCAAAAGATCGACAGGCTCCTCACCGTCGCCTGGTTATCAAAGCCACCTGTTGTCGCTGTCAAACTGCCTGCGTTCGTCAACAGTGCACCCTATGCCTCCGCCTCCGACGCCTGCCACTCGAGATGCATTAGCTCACCCTGAACCTCCTACGTCACTCAACCTCAGTAGACCTCGCTCTTCATGCTTCGAACGGCCCTCGCCATCAACTTCTTTGGATTTTATAAGCAAATTAGCGCGGCCTCGATCCTTATTTTCCGCGCTCCAGAGCCCCTCCTTCACGCCAAGTCCCAACGCCCAAACCCCGGAACAACTGTCGACTTTCGTACATGCAGGTAAATCGCGAATGATATTCAATTTTTTTATAATTTTACTCTCAATTTGTAATACTAAAGGTAATTTTTCTTGTTGAGTTTCGTTGAAATTCGTTCAGACAAAGAGTTATGCCTTCTCTTGAATTAAAGTTTGAGCTAAGTCAAGTAGTTATATTTAGATTCACGATTCCTAACTGATGATTTACAACCTGTGCGATTTTCTACGAGGTTGTCCTTGACTGCATTAGATGAGCAGCCAACGAACGTTGCGAGCATCCGGCTTCCCGTCAATTCCTGTGCGGCACCGGCGAGATTTTAGTAAATATATTTTTAAATAATTATCGAGATTTATAGCTTCTCGAATTTTGACGTGGGTTAACGACTTAATTTCAGCATTGCTATTAAAGTCTGGCCGAATTAACCTAGTTTTAATTTCAACAAATCGTTCCGCAATGACTTTGAAAAAGCTATCAATCGACGTCCAAGACTCCCGTAGATTAATTGTATTGCGTAATAACACATTATTATGCCGTATTTTTGATAGTTCTACCTGCCTTGTATAACACATGTTAGCGCTCATGTCTGTGTAACGGTAGTTGTACCATAGTACATTGATATCCTTCAGTAGCATGTACTATTTATTCAAGTATGCACCATTTAGTGTATTACTGTGTTGAAATTTCTAAATTTATGTTCATTATTGTGGTAAATGTTGACAAATCCTCGAACTTCATTTCACCTACGCATCGAACCTCTTAGCTTCACGAAGCTTCGAACTGCTTTTCGCCTTGAATTGAATGAAATATTGAAGCTCAAACTCTGGACCAAAGCGTAGGGTTTGAATTAGTTCCCAGCAATTATACTAGGGCTGGTGCTCCCGTTTCCGCTCCTGTTCACTCTTGCATAACGCGATCTGCTACACGGCCGTTCTTGCTGGTCCTCAATATAAAAATATCGTATGGTATTCAAATGTATTAGATAAAATCGATATAAATACATTAATGAGTAAGAAGGCATACTAAATGGATGCCTCTTTCCACTTGCGCTATATCAATTTATTTATGTGATAAATGTGTTTGTTTCCTCCATCTCTGCCTTGTGAACAGCAAAATTGATGACGTTACGAGTGATCCAATTTATACACATTAATGCGTTTTACTGTGGGTTATTGTGTAGGTATTTTTTTGTTCGGTATGCCGGCAACTTTGATTTTCTGGCCCTACGAGTAAAAGTGTCTAATATTTTAAAAGTATCGATATTTTATCTATAGAACACCCTAATACCAATCAGGCTTTTCATATAACCATTCGATCGTAAACCTCAAACCGAAACAACGATCGCTGCATAACTTACGATCGCCCCTAGCAATTAATATAGATTTCACGTAGAGAAATGAGCGAGACTTTTTCAAATAACGATGCACGTTTTGCCCTTGCTATGGTCATCCTGACCCAGTTTGCCACGAAAAAAAGGCGTCTCAGTACTACGTCTACGTGCGGAAAGTGTCACTATTTTGGACAATATGCCCCAATATTTTTCTGAGTGAACGATCCCTGCAGGTTCGTGACACGCTGCGTGGGGCAAACTCTATATTAGGACTGCTTGTTTACGGGGAAATCTCATAAACTTCTCCCTTCCTGCTTATCCATTTCTTTCTCTTATTTTTCTTTCGTGTTTGTTCGCTCATCACTCCGAGAAATCACTGAGACACTGTCCAAATAGTGATGCACTGATTGTCCTCGTGTAGACATGAAGCTCGTGTAGTTTTCACTCCACTCCAGCTTATCAGTATAGTTGTTTGTGCTTGAACAAGCAGCAATTACTATTACAACTAATTATTATCAATTATTATTATATCTACAAGATATTTTAGATAAGATTTTGTCCTTAGCATCAGTGTGGATTTTTTTTATTTAGTATTGAAAGCAATAGTTATAACAACTGTTAGAACAATAGTCATCTAGTAAATGAGTTTACGATCATGATAATTATTGGACAGAAATGCGGACTTTTAATGGTTGCACAGGTGCCTCATTAGCGGCATTGTTGAGTGGAACGTGGCTTTAGATATTGCTTGTTACTGCGCTCTTGTGAGGCTCGTTACGTTCACTCAGAGAAATAATGACTTGTCTAAATAAAGATTCTGTTTTTGGTCCTTGTGTGCGTCATTCTGACCCAAGTTGGCTCATATTAGCGCTACCTGCAGATAGTGTATCACTATTTGGACAATACGACCCATTAATTTTTATGAATGCATGGCTTTGGATCTTGAGGACGTCACTATTTTTGGACAATACGACCCATTAATTTTTATGCGTGCATGGCATTTAGATATTGCCGTTACTAGGCTCTAGTGAGGCTCGTTATAGAAGCATAACGCCAACAGAGGCTCTGTGCAACTGCCTTCGTTATGTGCCGTTAGCTCACCAGAGAATTGCTGCAGACTTTGCCTACTCTTTTGAAGTTATTTTGCAGCCGTGTGACCTACAATTATAGACTGATGAGTGTATTTTTAGAACACTAAATTCCGTATATATTTTCCTCGGTGCAATTATTTACCTTACCTCAGATAACATGTTGAACTCACCGTATTAGAATTTTAAAATAAATGGCATTGTTTTCTTACTAATAAATATTCTTTTCATATTTATGGTAATTTGAAATAAATTGTGGTTTACAATTGAATTCATGTATTCTCCAGACGAATGATATTGAATTATTCCCATGTGATAATGAAGGGGATAATAGAGCTTAGAATCGACCGTCGGCAAAACAACATCAAGCTTACCCTGATGTTGTAGCAGTTCCCGATGTGCCGTATATGAGCTGAGCTGACTAAGCACCGAGCACTCACGGAAATGAGAGAAACATTGTTCAATGTCTCATTCCTTGCAAGTTGCAACACATTTTCTGCGCTTGGGTGAGTTATCTTGACTCAGTTCGGCGCGACAAAAAGACGTATAATGGCTACGGTAAAAACGTTTTTAACGTAGGTCAATATCATGCATTAATTTTTTTGAGTGAATTCGTCCCAAAGCTTGAATCCTTAGGAGCCATAACCTGAGCACTCGGCGCATTGCTGCTATGTTATGATGGCAGGATATTATTCAGGGATGTGTGGTCTGTTGTAGGTCGACATCACCGACCTCTCGTCTGCTTATCTTGAGACGTGTAATGCAATTGTCTCGATGATATGGCGGTTGCCCATGTGAGAAGTCTCATCATTTTGCTTCTTTATTGACCTACCCTCTTTCTGCGAGGTATTCTCAGCCGCTGCGATGCGTCTTGGGAGCTGTTCTTTTCCCCAAATATGGTCCGTATTTACCTGTTGATCAGAGGTAATAAATTGCAGGTATTCTGATGGTAGCTACTATGCACTCACTTGAAGCTGTGAAGTTGTACCCTAGTACATTTGTTTCTATTGATATGCAGCCACGAATTACAGGTGTAGATTGATTACTTTTCATACTAATGATTGGTTTCTTTATTTCCGTAGTAATGTTCTAATTTTGTGTGTATAAGGAGCATATATAGACTTTCTGGGGCAGTGAAATCTTCTGTTTAATTTATGCTTGTCCAGCTTGTAGTTGGACGACGCCTTGCCAAAATTTCACTTATATTTATCATACAGATAAAAGTACATTATATGCTGCAGTTGTTTTTCTGTGCCACACTCAAAAAAGCGAATGCGTATTATATTGTGACATACTTTTTCTGCACGTCGCACTCATATGCGAATTTGCTGGGCCAAATTGGTCAGAACGACCCACACAAAAGCACCAGCACATTTTAGCACTGTCTCACTCATTTCTCTGAGTGACAACGGGTGCTACAGAAGACAGACGTGTTGTGGCCACAACGAGAGTCTCATTATCAGGACAAGCAGTCCACCTCCAACGCGATAGCTTACACTCACAGAAATAAGTCAAACTTTATCCAATTAAAGACACACAAATCTTTCGATTTAACGGCGACATTCTGACCAATTTTAGTCTGTCAAAATTGCGTATATATCTGTGCTTCTTCCGCTCTCTGCTCTTGATATGGGTAAGAGAGTGGGTTACAATTTGCACAATATGACTCATTAATTTTTCTCAGTGTACCTAGTCTCTGGCAGTCGCTGCTACCCTATTTATGAACTGGCTTGCAGGAGCTGTCCCGCCTGAGATACAGGCTCGGAGGTTGCTGCTCGATTGAAGCTGCTTCCCATAAATTGCTTGATAATTAACTTGTAAATTAGTAGTGAGTTCGACTGCGTATACATTTGATTACAAAGCGTCTTTGGCTCAAAGCACACGGTGCTTGTCGCATGCGTATACCAGTGCATACGCCGTTCGACTTCCGTAATCTACTGCAAGAAAATCCGTCAGTTAAAAACATTTTACAGTAGTCAATCGTTAAAGTAAACAGTTGGCCGTCCTATAATTACATGTCAAATTTACACTCTCGTGTTATCTATAAATTAAAGTTTTACGTGTGCTTGAGCACTAACGCGCTGCCACGCTTAGAAAAATGGATGGGCCATACTTTCCAAATACTGACACGCTCTATACGTAGCTATGATATGCCATTTTCCAGTTAAACTAGGTTAGGATGACGTGTACAAGAACAAAATATGCATCACTATTAGAGCAGTCTCTCTAATTTCTCTGAGTGCAGTTTCGCCTTCCCGTTATTGAGTGTATGATCGGAAGGCGGCATCTCCGGGCTTGTAGCGCCAAATGTGCATCGCTATTTGAACACAGTCCCACTAATTTCTGTGAGTGCAGTTTCGCTTTCCCGTTATTGAGTGTATGATAGGAAGGCGGCATCTCCGGGCTTGTAGCGCCAAGGATCCGTCAGTTTACGGAGCAAATGAAGCCCCGCGACGAAGTTATGGAAGCAATATCCCTGAGGTATACTTCAGATCCTTGCTCAGCATGGCCGCTTGCTCGTCCTGAAAATGCAGATTTTCTCGAACTGCTCCTTAATTTCCGATTACGTCGTTCCGGAGACCGGCTGGATTGGTAGGAATCTGGAGCTGGGGAAGGGTAACAAGCTGGTACAAGATGTGATGGCTTACTTGGTTAATTGTATTTGTTAATCGATTCTGTAGGAGGATGTCAAGAATGTTGAAAGCTGCGACAAATGAATTAGTATACATCAATCGGAGCGCGTGGCAGTGCCGAAAAGCAGTAATTTCAATGTATATACATGAATCTTATCGTAGTAAGGAAGCAAAATTTATGTAAACCAGTTAGTTTTGTGCTATTGCCATAATTTGTAACACCAGTACCACGTCAAAAATGTAAACTCAAGTATAGGTCGAATTGCTTTTTCGTTAGAGACCTTCAGAGAAATGCGGAAGTTTTTCTAGCTATGTGCATTTTTTTGCAATAGTGTGGATCATCCTGATCTAGTTTGGTACAGAAAAAAACTGATCCGTTCTTCGAGCAGAAACTTACTGTATTTGGATGATAAGTCTCAATAATTTTTTACTATTATCTTCATTTTACTCTCTAGCTCTCTAAAGTAAAGCCTTCATTCAGATAATTAATTTGTCATATTGTCCAAATATTGATACGCTCACTGCGCGTAGCACTGTGCACATTTGCAGGGTATAATTTGATCTTGTTGACCCACACAAAGACAAGGAGTGAATTGTTATTCGAGCTAAGTTTCGCTCATTTCTCTGAGTGTTTGCTTTAGGAGAATTATGTGCAAACAAGTCAGTTTTATGCTGGCCTCGCGTGCACTCCATGTTGGCCGCCGAATTTCGTGTCACCGCTCATAGACATCGCGGTAAAGTTGATCATGAATAAAGCAGGAGTCGCTGCCGGCGATACCGCGGGCTACCGCACACTCAAAGAAATGTCCATGGCATTGTCCGAATAGAGGCATAGTGGTACGGACAGTGTGGCATATCAAATAGGTACCTATGTCAGTGGTACGAACAATTTGTGTCACTATTTGGACAATATGTATATGACTCATTAATTTTTCTGTTTGCCGCGGTCACCTGCGTTACCCTCTCATCTGCTCGAATGGTATTTTTTTAGTTTTTTTTTTGCGCGTAGTTTTATAGAGCCACTACTAAGGCAAAATGTATGAACTGCCTGACTATAAACCAATATAAACTATACTTTTATTGTGGCGGGGTCCGTAACGCTGAACCTAGTAACCTTTTCGATATTCCGCGGTTGCCATGCACTCACTAAGATGAGGGTCGTGATGTGCCCTTAGTTACCGTAATCTGAGGGATTATTTATAGGTTTCACCGGTTTCACTCAGTAAAATGTTTGTTTTATTGTCCAAATAGTTATGTTGGTCAATTTGTTCACGCACTTTCTGCACGCAATGATACGCAGTTTTGCCGGGTGAAAAAGGGACAGGATGACTCACTCCAAGGCTTTTGAATTTTATGACGGGTTATTGTTACCAATAACTGGGCGTTGGTAGCGTCTCTAACGTGCACTCAGGGAAATGAGTGACACTTTGTACAAATAGTAATGCTGTTTTTACCGTTGTATGGGTCATCTTGACCCAGTTTGGCCTGCGAACGTTGCTAGGTCCGCTTTCTACTCGTACCGTGGGTATGGAAGTGAATCAGTATTAGGACAATATGACCCGCTCATTTTTCTGAGCGTATCATCCATTTGAAGGTAAAAGAAGCCGCGCATTAGCGGCTCGTGTAAATACGTAAGCCGCGGTAGTGTTACAGGCGCCGGGACTTTAGTGTCACTCCTGTGCTGCTTTCGCGGTGTCTGGTAACGCTGGCGTGCTTTACTGTCCTGCATTATACGTCGTTTCGGTTGATAATTATTTCCTTTCAGCATTTTGTTGATAAAGTAACGGCGATGTCATTTGAGCAGCCAGAACACATATGTCGCCGGCTTTCAGCAGAAACCATCTGTTAGAAAAACTTACATCTTTCCAGCGTAATCGAAACGGCTTCGCAGTTATTATTTAATAATCGAAAAATAAAAATTGTAGGTCTGACCGGTATTATGTAGTTTTCATTAGGTTTATTAAGCGAGTTACGTGCAGTATATATCTGCTGAGTGGCAACTCATGTGTCATGTGTCAGCAGTTCTGGTAGATGGTCAGCGTTGTGTACGGCAAGGTAAGCTGTTGGTTCCGCTCTCACAGAAATCAGCGAGACTTAGTCCGACTTTTTGCGCTTGTGTGGGTCATCTTGATAACTTCTGGCATGACAGATGGTCTTATCAGTGCTCGGTGCTGAAAGCGTGTTATATTTGGACAACATTACCCGTTAATTTTTCAGAGTGTACGGAATTCGTCTTATTTTTACCATCAGCTCGCCTGTCATGACAAGTTGCTGACGGCCGTCTTACACTGAGGGAAATTCATGAGACTATTTCCGAATAACGATGGACTATTTCCGTTGTGTGGTTATCCTGGCACAGTTCGACCCAACAAAAGGGTGTTTCAGGCATATGTTTAGATGGTGTGTCACTATTTGGATACTGTGACCCATTAATTTTTCTGAGGAGCGCATGACCCGTTGCTGATGTCCGCCCTGCGGGTTGACGCTTCCGTTCGGGCGGATGTTTTTGCCATGCAACTTGAGTCTTCTAGTGAGGTGATTGTGTGGTGATTGTGCTGTGATTGTGTGGTGATTGTGCTGTGATTGTGTGGTGATTGTGCGGTGATTGTGCCCTGGCAGGGACAGCTGTGCTTTGGGTCCGTCTTTGTGCGCATCGTCTATGAATTGGGTTGAAAATTTTCATCTCACAAATATCTCAACTGACTATGATATGATGATTCTTAAAAATGGCCGATTATTATCTCACTTGATAATGATTTGATGATTTTTAAAAAAATTAATCTCAATTTGCAATAACTGAATACCGGTAATTCTCAAAAAATACATCTCAGTTCAAAATTGACTTGCTTAACTATGATATGATGATTCTTAAAGAATTTACTCTCAATTTTGAATTATCTCAATTACATTACAGCTCAATTCAAAATAATTTCAATTGATTATGATTAAATGTTACTCAAGAAAATGATCTCAACCGACGCTGTAAAACGTAATTCGCGCTCTTACTTTTCGCGGTTTTGTGAGGTTGGTTGCGATATTATTTCGAGGCGTCTGAACATTTGGAGTACAGGCTGCGTGCTCTATCTCATGTTATTGCACTGCATCTTGGCAGGGCTTATTAACCTTATTTATTATTTATTATTATTATTATGTTTCTGGCGGAGGAACGTGCTCACACTCGCAAAAATGAGTGGGATTTTGTCCAAACAAAGATGCACTACTTACTCATGTAGAGGTCATCCTGACCCAGTGTTACTAAAGAGCATATCAGAGCTACGTACAGAAAAAGTCACTACTTGGACTATATGACTATATGATGCATTCAATTTTCTGAGTGCACCAGCACTGCTTCTCCATCAATGCTTGATTCTTAACAAAATTTTCGGCATGCCAGGGCTTTTGCGCTATATATATAGAAGAACATGATATACACAGTTTCATCACCGGGATGAACTTGCAGTATCAGAGCTGCAAGTAAGTACAGTTTTATTGCCAGCTTGCAAGAACCAATATTCGCCCTCTAATTTCGCATAGTTCGATTTACAACATCGATATACGCGAACATTGTTAAAGCATCGAACGTTTGAAAGTATTCTTGGCATGACAAAAATTTTTTATTGCATCGCTGGTGCAGGATTCCATTTTGTACTTGAACCCATTACCGTCACGACTGAAGTAAAAGCAATGGTCTTGTGAACGCAGCATTTTTTGTTTGTTTTCAACACATGGTTCTTTTTTCAGCATTTGCCTCTGCTTCCCCATCTGTATGGCAGCGGTCGTCATTCTGAGCGCCTGTGTGAGCCGTCGTAAAATCGATATCTTGTGTAGTGGCGACCAGCGTGGGAAGCCTCCGCTGCATCCGTCTCCTCATCGCCTACCTTCATCTTTCTCCTCTTCATTCCTCGTCATTCTTCCTCTGCATCAATCTTCATCCTTCGTCATCCGTTTCCTCGTCGCGTATCTTCATCTTTCTTCTCAACGCCCCTCTTCATCCTCCTCCTCATATTCACTCTTCATCAATCTTCTCAGCTTCCCTCTAATCTTTGTCATTGTCCTTTCGTCTTTTCTTCATTCTCCCTTTCCATCCTCCATTTTTCCAACTTCCTTTTCGTCCTCCGCCTTATCCTCTCCCTTCATCTCTCTCATCACCCTTATACTCATCCGCGAAAAATACGAAAAAGAAGTACTATTATTCAATTTTTTGCTCATTAATTATATTAAAAGATTCTAACCACAATAACCCAATGATATGGAATTATTTATTATTCATCATTAGTGGGATTCTCTTATCATATTATTAGTAGCAGCCTGCGGACAAACACTGTAGTTTTGTCTTGAATTTTAAGCTGTTTTTGTCCGGTACTGCATATTGGCTCTAGAATATGGATTATTGCCTCATTTCCTGTGAATTATCCATGTTCGCTTGGTCTATTAAATATAATTTTTTTGCTTCACAATTTATATAAGAACTCGTTGGGTCATTCTCAGGATTTTTTTTCATAATATACGCAATACATGTAATTATCTTTTCATAACTACTTTTTGTATGTTTGTGCTTTTTTGCTTATCATAAACTGCTTTTTCTTCCAGATTTATTCCAATTTACATTTCTAGAACCCTGATACCTTTGATACTTTTACTGATGTTGTACAATCTTAAAAGTTTACTCAAATAAATTAGGCAACGAAATAAAATTTTCATATTCAGAAAATGAGTGAAATTTTCAGTTTCCGACTTTCGGTTAAACTAATTTCGGTTAATTAGCTTAGCTTAACTACCACGGCAACGTTTATATCGCGCGTGTGGTTCGAATCTGGCAATAAATTTTATTAACAATTAGCGTTGTTCAAAAGCAGGCTTTTTGACCTCTCGCATATCGTTTCACTAAGTGGCAGACATTTTTCTGATCATTTAATTTCATGCTTTTTCGAGTCTGGGCTCTACAAAAAAATTAATTCTAACATGACTCTACCGTCTTTCCTAAATTATATTGTGGGGTGTTATAGGTATGACGTTTTGTTTTTTGTGAAAGTATGGTTTGAAATGCACGTGAAAACTAAATAACGGCTGAGTGAATGTCTCTCGGCTAGTGAATGTCTCTCGTGCCGGCAATACTACGTGTAGTAGGCAGAGGTGGGGGGTATGGTAAAGAAATGGTTGGATGGGGGAGGAAGGCGAGAGGGAGAACAGGTCGACGCTGCTATTGATTTTGTCCGCGAGCTGCGGCCGCTGCTGCCGGTGCCGATGCGCGCTCAAATAATACAAATCCGCTGTGGCATTACCAGCGCCACGACGCTCCATGTGCCATGGCACTTGCTGCTGCCAACATCTGTGTTAATTCATGTTTGAATATCTGAATGCTATCCTTGTAAAGATCACTCATTGCAGCCAACATCTGTGTTAATTCATGTTTGAATATCTGAATGCTATCCTTGTAAAGATCACTCATTGCAGCCAACATCTGTGTTAATTCATGTTAGAATATCCGAATGCTATCCTTGTAATGATATGTTATTTCAGCCAACATCGTGGCACATTTGATTTCAATACCCGAATGCTATCCTCTTATTGTCTTATAGGTCACTCATTCCAGCTAACATCTGTACGTGTTACTTCTTATTTCAATATCCGAATGCTATCCTCTTATTGTCTTATAGGTCACTCATTCCAGCTAACATCTGTACGTGTTACTTCTTATTTCAATATCCGAATGCTACTCTCTTATTGGTCACTCATTTCTGCAGAAATCCTACTGCAATAAAAAATTAGATACTCATACTGATGACGAAAATAACTCATGCAGGCGCTTCTGTGCATCAATTGAAATTCCGAAAGGAAGTTTGCGAGCTTTGCGAGGGCGCTTGAGGGAGCAAGCTACAGTCCATTCCAAAACACAATTTGCAGCTGACGGATTTACGGGCGCTTTTGTTTAGCTTGGCTAACTTACTGCTCGTTTTTAGCCTTAACCTGTCACTGGTAGAGCGTTAGACGGACTTGGCTCATGCCACTACATCGTATTAACTGCTTCAAGACTATAGCAACTTGACATAGATCTTACGTGTTCAAAGTATAACGGCTGCTTGCGTGTTAACAGCATAACGGTTAGTGACAGCTGCTACTTGTACTGGGATAGCGATTTTAGCATAGCGATTTATGGGGCTGCTCATGCAGTGTTTCTGGTGTAAGCCTTTGCATGATGGTTAATGACAGCTGCTCTTTTGTACTGTGAATACAATCGTAGCATGACGGCTAATGAGAGCTGCCCTGTGTTACTGGGATTACAATCTTAGCATAACGGTTATTGAGAGGTACTCTTTTTAACTGGGTTAAACTGCACGGCATTATGACTATAACAGAATCCAAATCTGTTCACTTCCAGCAAACGTTTCCTCGAAAATCACCCAAGTCTACTTGTAGAATCAGTGAAATTTAGCGCCACACGACCATACTTTAGCGTCGACAACGTGCAGGCTCAGATGATGAGATGAATTCTTTACGACCTCCAGAAGTACTGCTCATAAAGTTAATGTAGTCTCCCACTCTTCCATATGATTTTCTAGTACAGGCTGTCGCTCCCGATTTTATTTATTTAAGCAAGTTACCATGTTTCGTCTAAATAGGCATTGTATTTTAGATTTATTTTACATCGACTGTCACCTCGCAAATATTTCATTCGTACAATTTTTATTCATAATTAGAGACTTTGACCATTATTGAGTTGGTTGTGAAATTTACACAATTACATGCTAACTATTGTTCTTCTGTACTTGAATTTTTGGGTACGATTTCGATATAATCCTAAATATTCAACATTAAATTTCGACATAAATACGAATCTACGTCGGCTCTCAAATTTGCTTTGAACTACAATTGAATTACAAAATTATTCTTAGTTCAAGCGCTCTGGTTCTTCCTGTTGATCTTCTATCATGCTGCCTGCTTGAAACGATTATATATCACATGCAAGTAGGAAATTTAGATTGATCTTGTATTGCTATTTATTAGTTGTCTCTTGCTTTGTTTTCTTAGAGATGTGGAAGCGTTTACTCCAACTCACTGCGCTGCTAGTTCTCTGGTGGCCACCCGCACGAATTAGCGAGCTATCTAAACCTATCGAGGCCTATATAGTCTCTCTGGTCAAGATTTATTATGCCTCCCTTCTTTCTGATCGAAATTGAGAGCCATCCCGTACGCTGATCACGATTTACTGTCACCAACTACGCTGATAATGATTGAGTGCCTCTTCCATGATTGCAATTCATCTTAGTTTACCTTATAAAATTATTCGAATAAAATCTTTTTTTTCTGCAGTTTTAACATCAAACTACAGTTACGTAATTTAAAGTTCACATAACATTACAGTTTATTATTGGCTCTATTATATCTACGTTCTTGGCATGTTTTAGGCGTCCAGCATTCACTTGCCGGCGTGCATGAACTACGGATGGGAATGTTCTCCCAAGCCTGCTAGTGGAAAAAATGTATGCATATGAATTCAAACTCATTTTAGGTAATTAAGTAATTTTAATTCATTTGCCACGACATCGCATGGCCGCCCTTAAAGTCTTCGGTGGACAAGGAGCTTATTGGTCTTGCATGCAATTGTTCGCGTTAAACATCTTACACGTGACGCGGGGCTTCGTCGATATTTATAGCTACAGCTGTGCAGTTAGCGACCTAATTATTTGTACACCCCTTTATTTTCAATGTTTTCTTGAATAACTTGAAAATTTATGAATGTATGAGCCTAAGATTTAATTGAACTAAGCAGTATGTAAAAGGGAAAATAGCATTACATTTTCAGAACAAAATGTAATTTCTGAACGTTTTAACATGAAAAATTCCTCAACACCTTCAGACACAATTATTCGTATAGTTGGAAAACACTAACATAGTTGCAATAATAATAATAATCAATGGCATGTTCTTTCATCTTGGTAACCTTTAGCTGTTTCTTTCCCGCTGCGACTTGGTCGCCACGTAATATTTGTCTCTAGCAAATATTGTCTGCGAATTATTTTTTTCCGTCTTTAGTACTGAAGGTGTTCATGTCATATTTGAGGTTGTGTGAAATACACCTGAGATGCTCGAGGAATCACTGCTCTCTGCAGCTTCGTCGTGCCTGTACTTGATGCATCACTCCGAAAAATTAATGGGGTATATTGCCTAATTCATGTCGCACTTTCTTACCCATGATTCCGAGAAGAGAGCGGTCGTAACGCTAATACACCTCTTATAATTCTAAAACCTCTAAAATGTGTCATAAAACACCTCTAAAATGGGTCATTATAACTCACATGATCTTAACTTTTTTTTTAAAGTGCAAATATTGCGTTGCTATTCGGACGAATTTCCGCTCATTCCTCTGCGTGAAGGCTTAGTTACGTTAGTGTCGTTACGAGTCTCAAAGCTTTTAGCGCCGTGCAGGACTAAGGCTTGTAGCCCCTTGTTGCTTCAATGTTTTATAATTCTAGTTGAGTGGGTCCAAAAATTGAGATTCTGAGCCTTTTAGTGGGTCTTGGAGGATATAGCTTCATGCTCTCTTTATTACTTTTTCCTTATTTACACAGGAGATCATAAAACTGTATAAAAACGACGAAGAAATTTTTTTTTAGATTTATATTCTATTTTTCTCGCTCTGATCTTCTGAAACAGTTTTGCTGTTGCTGTCACTGCCAATTTACAAATCCGATGCCTGCCGTAAAACGGCTATGTTAATATGCTCTGTTCTAAGAGCTCGGCTCTAGCAGAAGCTTCGTTAAGAAGTTACCTCATGAAAAGGATTAAGCTCGCAAGCGCTTCACTAAACCATTGCAGGGATTCGCATGAAATTAGCCAACTTTGCTGCTTTGACCACAGCGCATGGCCAGTCCCGCCAGCATTTTGTAAATATTATGGGTCGTTAACATATAAATTACAATGATTAGATATCTCCACATACCTAATAATTTACATTCTGGCTTGAAATTAAACAGTTAATTGGACGCAATGGTGTATGATAAAACTTGAATATTAGTTGCAATATCACAAGAACGTCTTCGAGTCGCTCAGATAATTACAATATTGATGTTTAGTCAATGGGAACTCCTTCACTAATATAACACTCAGAGAAATGTGTGCGACTTTGTCGTAATAGAAGTGGACTTTTTAACCTTATCGGGGTCACCCTGATACTTAAGGGTCAAATAAACGTAACGTATCAGTTCTACGTAAAGAAAGAGTTTTATCATTTGGACAGTTTGACGCATTTATTTTTCTAAGTGAGCGGATGTAATGAGCAGGCACCAATCGGCTCCTGCTAGCTAATTTCTGCGGTTTTGCCTCTCATTTTACTACCGCGTATTTCAGAAGGACCAGCTTTTTTAATGAAGTTTGTCGGGAACTTGGGTTCGGGTAAAGCGCTTCCTCATTTCTGAAGTACCGTAGATAACTACAGGCATAAAATCTACGAGGGCATTGAAGTTCTAATGTTTTTATTCTGCATTTCAAACAAAATTCATAATCTAGGTTATAATTTTTTTAAAGAGGCTTGCTGCACCATCTAAATATTCTGTGGTTTTATATGCCTATAGTTATTTAAAATGGACCTGAAATAATTATATTTTTATTTGGAAATCGAGAGTCGTCAGTTTGCATATTGATCGTTCATCCACGGCTAAGAGTTTGTTATATTTACCTACTATAGAATATCAATATTTGACGCTTAACTAGCCAGCCGCTGCGCAGCTGATGACTTTTCATAATGACAAAGGGAACGCGGTTATAAAGCATTAAAAAATTTAGTGACTTTGCTGTTGTAGATCCTGAATTGCCTTTCAAAAATCCCCAGATTGAAAAACCAGGTTATAATTATAATTTTCTTTAGTATTCAACTGTGGGGGTGTGTTTCTGTGAATTTTGTACCTCATAATGCTGTAATCTCTCGATGAATTAATTGTTATTGATTCATATATACATAGTCTCTTATCTCTTCATTGCCCCCATTCAGAGTTCCTGCACCAGTAGTGTTATAATTACTGTCATGTCATCGCAATCGTACGGTGCTGAATTGTAGGGTCAGCTTAAGCTGATGCAACAATTTTAGCTATCGACAGCTCTAGCTGTTTTTCTATTCAATCGTGAAGTATGAAACATGAAGGATCGAAAAAAATCGTTTTCTTCTGGTCTGCGGTGAAATCTATCGTGTTTTTTTCGTACCATTTCATCTATCTGTGAATCTTGAATAGATCTCCGGCATCAGCAAATATGTGTAGGCGCCGATCTTATAGGATAATGAACAATGAATCACGAGCTCCATTCTTCCCACCCAATCTCGTCTATGTTCGTGACGCTGTGCAATCCGCGGGATTGGATCGCCATGTTTCAGTATCTGCTGAGGCAGGCTTTCAGTGATGAAATACCGATATCTCGGCAGCTAAAAAGTGCCACTTCCTTTGCCCTGGTCTAATTTGGAGTGTGGGCAGATAAAGGGCACCCAAATTTAAAATAAATTAAAATTGAATAAATTCAGATACCATGGATGCATTCTACTGATTCTAGTTCAATAAATGACTGCTTCTGTTTGTGTACTGTTGTCGAGTGAGGATTTGATAAAAGTAATCTCATAAAGGTTAGTTTAATATAGCTTACGACACTCCGTCTGTCACACTCTGAAATAGGGCAGTGTGATCTCAGTAAAATGGTATTGCATGCGAGAAAAAGTAAATAAATCCAATGGTTAAACATTTTTTAAAAATTTGACGGTCTAGTGCGAAGTGTACCGTCTGATGTTGGCAACCAGTTGTTGAGTAGGTCGTGCTTTCTGTCTGAATCGATGAATTCGCTGATTCACCGCGCCTCGTGCCCATACTCGGGCCACGTTGACTCATACGCGCGTGATGGTGAGTCATACACTGGATGGCCTTCGTGTTCTACAAACGACCTTGAAAACTGCCTTGGGTGACTCATGCTTTGGGCGACCTTATGAGGGCAATTTCGGTGACGTAATTTTCTGGTTGTTTGTTTGTTGTACAAAGGTCGCTGTCATCGTACTGTTGGTGCCGTGTATGGTCTCTTGCTCACTATCATCTCACACTTCTCGTGCCGTGATGCGTACGTAGTTCACTTCACTCCTACCTCAGCTCCTTTTGCGTTCGTAAGGCGAAAAAGGACAACCTCTTATCATTTTTGACTATCGATTTTTTATTTTTGAGTGCATTCGAGGTGGGCGCATGTCTCGTCTCCGGATGTCTCTGAACGCTCCGTGCATAAATATTTTGTGTTCCTTATCTCCCACGGTGGCCATGCACTCGAAAAATTTAATGAGCTTATGGTCCAAATAGAGACACACTTTCTTACCCACAGCACGAGAGTTAAGCGCTGATACGCCCTTTTTCGAACAAGAGAGGGTCAGTATGACCCTCACAAGAGAAAGAATTACTATTCGGAAAAAGACTCACTCAGTTTTCTGAGTGCATCAGTTCTCTTGTTCTGTACAGGCGCCTTTAATGCTTGATAATAGTTCCGTCCTACACAAAATAAGCCCAACTTTGTCCAAATAGCGATGCACTTTTTGGCCTTGTGTGGCTCACCGTGACCCACTATGACACGAATGAAAGTGCGTAACCGTGCGGCGTGCAGATGGTGTGTCGCTATTTGACAGTATAAGACATTCATATATATGAGTGCATGTCTATCGTCTTCTCCGTGATATACACTACAGACATAAATTGAATATTATTAAGTTCTGAATGTTTTGATAGGTACCGTAAAGTAACACTCAAATTCAATTTTTTTAACAACAACTATAAAATTGTTTGTGGGAACCGATTTTCAAAAGTGCATCCAACTATTGCACCTTTTATCATTTTTTAATACTATTTTTAATATTACATGCTTTAATTGTAGGACTTAGTACATTTATACAGTTATTCGTTTAGTTTCATCATATCGCGCGAGTATACTAAGAAAATTAGGGGTTCCAAATAGTGACTGACACTCTAGCTGCGAGTATAACTGATATCGTCCTTTTTTTCGGGCCAAACTGTGTCAAGATGATAAACATAAGAGCAAAGTATATCGATATTTGGAAAAATTCTCACTTATTTTTCTGAGTGTAGATCTCATTATTTCCTGCAGCGCCGTTCCCTGCTAATAAGCCATCATCATTACTGAGCGTACATTGTTACATGCAGGAAGATGACGCAAGTCCTTGGTGCTGCTAATTAACGAGATCTTGCCGCCATTGTTAATTGTTCTCGGTCCAGTTCTCGTGTTATTCAAATAACTGTTACAGTGTTTCTTCTTGTCATGTACAGTAAGTGAATGTCGTGTATTTTGGCTTAATCATTTCTGCTTTTACAAATGCTTGGACAAGAAAATCTATGTTGTGACGGTAGAATTAAAAAATGTTACAAATGTTTTTCAACCTATTTTCCGAAGTAATTATTATTGAAACTAAAGAATTCGAATCGCAATCGATAAAGTCACCAAGTATGGTCAGTTTGGTCACGCAGGTGAAGAAAAACATTTCGTGTGTAATAAAATAAAAGCTTTTTATATTCTAATTTCAGGCATGGCATATATTCTCATTCAGATATCAGGGATGCGAAATTCTTGAACGGTTTGGATAGAATGTAGAATTTTTCACTCGTGAAGCGTATTACTTTTAATAGCTTGCTTGAGACATTGAAATAAGGTTGTAGTGAAATGTCAAACCCGATGCAGCAATTGGAGCTTAAGCTCTAGGAATTAATTTACCCTAATAATTATTATTCGATTTACTTGAGCCTTATCACTTTTAATTAAAATTATAACGTACAAACAACAATTGATTGTTATTTCTCCCTCGCGTCCAGTGTATTTATTTTCCCTACATTCGTTAGGATTGAATTTTATCCGAGGGGTGCGTTGACTGGAAACTATTGGCTGATTGCAACATTGATTGGTTGATTGCAGCGTTGATTGGTTGATTGCACCGTGACGAGACACTCGAAAAATAAATGGGGCATATTGCCCAAATGCGGACACACTTTCTTGCCCACTGCACGAGCAGAGAGTGGAAATAGCCCACCATTTTGTCAGGCCAATTTGTATTAAAGTTACCATGCCCCATCACAAAAAAAAGCTTCGTTATTCGGACAAAGTCTCGCTCATTTTCCTCAGTGTAGTCTGCATTGGGTGCGCCGCAGACTGCATGGCGACTGTAGGATTATTGATTGCCTGGCTCGATTTTACTTCCACACGGAAATCGATTGGCTTTATTGCACTGAATTATCTTTTATTTACAGCACTCGTTACTATAGCGCTACTGCAGGAGAGTGTCTTTTCTCATGCAACCACTGCATTGCTAATGATTATTTCATTATAATCATGCAGTTGATGAGAAAATTTATGTATTCGATTTGTTCATTATCTTAGAACGATACGAGTTCATGCGAATTTCTTGAGCTGTGCTCAGAAAAATTTATAGATCATATTGTCTAAATATATAGTGACACTATTTATGCTAGTAACACTGACACGATCTTCTGTCGGGCGAAACTGAGTCAGGATGATCCATGTGAGGACAAGAAGTGCATCGTTGTCTAATCATCGTCTCAATAATTTCGATTAATTTCCCTAAGTGTGACCACACACTTAATAAAATGAATCAATTATTTAAATTTTAAATCATTTTATTCAAATAAATTCATTATTTGAATAAAATGAATCAAATTATTTGAATCGTTATAGAAAGTTACAGCTGCGTTGAATTTACGTATGCCATGCAATGCAAGATAACTGCTTGTCATATCAGCAGCTTTCACCGACACCTGGGGACCAATTACTCGCTTTCTTGCTGTTGACTTCCAACTTAGATTATGAACTTTTTTAGTACGATGCATGATGCAGGGTTCGGCGTGTATGCGTGTGCTATATGGATGAAATGTTGGGTCTGTGTGTGGGGTCGATATAGGCGCGTGTGTTTTGGACGAAATACGTGTGTTTGCTGTGGATGAAATTGACTGGTGTGTGTTTTGTGGATAAAATTTGTCGATGTGTGCCTTGTGGTCGATCAACACGTCAGTTGTGCGTGAATTTGGCATGAATGTGTGGTCGATAAGTGTGTGTGTGTGTTTTGTATGAAATTGGTTGGTATGCGTATGTTGTGAAAGAAATAGTGCATGCAGCCCATCTGTGCGTGTGGTGTGGATGAAATACGTAGGTGTGTGCATGCAGCCCATCTGTGCGTGTGGTGTGGATGAAATACGTAGGTGTGTGCATGCAGCCCATCCTGTCTCTTATACACATCTAGATGTGTATAAGAGACAGCGTGTACATAGGCCGCTACGTGTACATAGGCCGCTACTTGTACATATGCCGCTACGTTTACATAAGCGAGTTTTGACAGTACGGCATCATCTCCACAGTAAAAACTCCACAGCGCGCTAGAACCATTTTTATACATATAAGCATTAGTCGTCTTCTGTTTCTACTTAATTACTCTACCTGTTGATCAATTCTCTTCATGCATCACAGCTTTTTAACGTCTTGGTCTAATATTTGTTCATTATTGATGAATAAATTTCGAGTTCATGTTTAATGTTTAATCCATGACCTCAACGTATTGTTTCGTGTCATTAGGCTATTTAGCTCTGTAATTATGCACTTGATAACAATGCTTTTAAAGCTTGTGTAATTTCGTTCATCCCGAGTTTAAAGAATTCTCAGCTTCTTCTTCAATTCATTCTCTGGTTTTAAAATTTTAATTCTCGCAGTGTATAATTTGTAGCTTTTCTGTCTTTGAATGATGCAGACTTTCAGCCTTAACTTTATGATCTCTAGTAGTGTAACTCCTCGTTGAGTTCAGTGTAGCTCACTATCATTGGAGTTCACGTGAAATCGTTCTGTCTTTGCTTGCGAATATTTTTCGACACGTGCATATTCTTCTCAACGTTACCTCCTCCGTCATCATTTTGTTCCACAGTTATCTGTTTTCAGTGTTCGAGTTGATGTCTGGAGTCCTATTGTTCCAAAGAAACTTTTCCCTCATTCCGAACTTTTCCCTCCTTCTCGTCTCTTATGATGCGTGTCTTCTACCCTTTGTAATCAGTGCCTCTGAACACTCTGGAAAATGTGTTATTTTGTCCTAATAGTCACCCACGTTCTACACGTAACGCTGATACGCTCTTTCGCCGGGTCACAATTGATCAGGATGTTCCACACATGGGCAGAGAGTGCATCGCTATTTCGAGAAAGTCTCTCTCATTTCTCTGAGTGTGTGCACCTTATGATTACTTGTGTCGAGATTATTTGTGTCTGTTAACAGTACGACGGCGTTGAGACTATTATTATTATTATTATAATGAGATTATTATTATGCGTTGATTATATTATTATTTGTGTCGGGCAATAGTAAGGCTGCCTTGGGATTATTAATATGAAATTATTATTATAAGATTATACGTTGAACTAGCACTGATACCCTCATTTATAGGGTCAAACTGGGTCAGAATAACCCATACAAAGGTAAAAGTGCATATCTATTTTGACAGAGTCTCATTCATTCCTGTGAGTGTATCGTCTAATTAGGCTCCGTGATTTGAAGAGATCTGTGCAGGAATGGCAGGAGAGCTCGTAATCTCGACCGCTTCACTCGATTGCCTGAATTAATTGCAACTCAAGTGACATCTAACGAACTGAACTTGATCCCTCTTCTACGTCGGAGCTTTGAGAGCCGTCATTTGCTTTAAGTCGTGTCATTCATTGCCGTAAGTCGTGTTATTCACTGCTCCAAGTCACGTTATTCATTGCCTTGAGTCGTGTCATTCAATACTACAAGTCGCGTCATTCATTGCCGTGAGTCGTGTCATTCATTGCTTTAAATCACTTCATTCATTGCCTTGAGTCGCGTCATTAATTGCTTCAAATCACGTTATTCATTGTTTCGTGTCACGTCATTCATTGCCTTGAGTCGTGTTATTCATTGCCTTGAGTCGCGTCAT
Organism: Hyalella azteca; assembly: GCF_000764305.2. NCBI lineage: Eukaryota > Metazoa > Arthropoda > Malacostraca > Amphipoda > Hyalellidae > Hyalella > Hyalella azteca. The sequence goes on from NW_025932679.1 coordinate 32,257, forward strand.
TCACTGCTTCAAGTCGTGTCATTCACGGTTCGAAGTTGCGTCATTCACTGTTTTCATTGTTTAAACTCCTCATATTATTTTCCTTAGCCAAGTCTTTTACTTTCTTCGCTAGATCCACGCAAGTCCTGGCGAACATTAGTTAGCTGTGCATTTGCATCAGTTGACGCTTTCATCATTGCGGCAATATTTCTTGTGGGGAGCAACATTATTATACACATATTTGTTAGTATTCTTAGTTATTCAAAAATACATTTAACATTCTTGTGTAATTTCATGCTCATAAGTGGTTTTGCACCTAACTTGGCACAAAGAGACGGAAATTACATCGTGAACAAAGGTGTATCATACACATTGTGTTTTTTTTATCTTCAATTTGGTGGCTAATTTTTTTTTCAAGTCGAAAGAATGCTGCGTGGCTTACGGTGGCTACTGGAATGAAACTTCTTGTCTGTATTTTTTTTTTCAAAGTATGTATGTGATGAAAATGACTCACATTCAGCATTAAATTTATGCAGTATGTATTCGATTAAATTATAATTACTTATTTAGGTGCGTATCCAATTAAATATTGACGTGATGTTTACATTTATAATCAAACACGCAATTTGCTGCTCTAGACTCATGAATCGAGAGGTGCCCCCTGAAAATGAAAAGTTTTTTTATAACATTTGTCGCTTCGCAGAAAACGTCTCTGTTATCGAATTTTTGGGGGAAACCCGTTCTGTAAAATATTCCTTGATGTTTTCTGTAGCGCAACACAAGAGCATGACCTTTTTAAGCACCAATATAAATTTAATGAGTTCACCAAATTTTCAAATCGTAGGTGTGTAGAGAAGCTTCATAAATTATATTTCAATTATCACTTATTTGGGAAAGCCAGGTTATCAACTATTTACAACAGATGCAACTTGTGCTTAGCAGGTCAGCCGTAAAAATTTTCATGTCATACCTAGGTAGTTTCGTTGCAGTTTGTAGATAAGATTATACTTTTAAATTTTCGCTCGTATTAATTTCTCTTAATAATACATGTTGCTTGATGCCAGTTTTGCATACCGTACCTTGAAAAATTATTGAAGCTTAGCTCAATTCAGACAATAATTTCTTCCAATTTTCTCCGGAGTGAAATTGTTAGGACTGTAATTAAAGCTACCGTACTTGTTCTGTATTGGTTTTGTGGAGTCGTCTCAAGCCAGTAGTATCTAACTGAAGTGAATAGAACCGTGTTGTTGCGCTATATAAGCGAGTTGCGATCCTCTTCCACAGTGTAACGAAATCCTGGAGTCGTTTTGCTTCGAGACGACTTTTTAAGAGTATTTTTGTTACGGATTGGTAGTTAACCTACACTAACAGAAGCTGATAGAATAGGAGGGTGGAGTTCTTACTGTATGGCAATTGGCCTCCACTACTAATACCTGTTGGAATTTAAAGAAATAGTTTTGCGGTATCGTAGTTAGCCTCGACTACTTCGAGCTGTAAAAATTAGCAATAATAGTTTTACTGATCCAACGGATCTGTAGAAGGCAAATTCAAAGTTATCGTAAACGCTGTAGCCAACGTAGTCGTGTTTACTCAAGGATGGTCAGCATACACTACTACAGATATCGCCAAATACGGCGAAGTTGTCCTCCGGAATACTTTGAACTTTTTCGCCGGAATCCTGTAAAGTTCGCTGTCGGGATCTTGCGGTATTGTCCGTTAGAATCTTTCGAAGTTGTGTGCCGGAATGCTCCGAAGTTGTCTGTCGGAATCCTCCAAAGTTGTCCGCCGGAATCCTTCGAAGTGGATTTGCAGCGGGATAGCGCATCGTCCTCCGGTGCGTTATCTGAGTACGCGTTTCCTGTGTACCGACCGAGCCGCTCCTTCGTTGCTGAAGTTGCAGCAGCAGTGTGCGCTTCTGTCGTGATAGATGGACCTCGCTTCTTGAAAACCCTATTGATCAATTTATTTACTAATGCGTATTGTTATTTTTTGATAAATATTGCATTCACTCCGTGACTGTAGGTATCCATCTTGCTAAAGTCGTGTAATGGTTTTGGTGGCTTTCTGTTTTATTCGAAAATATTCGTTCAGAATATTTTGAGTTTGAGTGTTTCAGTTTAATTCTTGAGTGTTTCAACACTTGCTCCGACTTCGATGCCTCTGAAAGGTTTCTAATCGTCAGTTCAGTGTATTGACTTCTGTTTGTGTCTTTGATACGCATCATAGATGCTTGTCATTGAATATTTTTTTTCTTTGAACAACACAAAAGAACAATAAAAATATACGGAGAATGTCTCCGTATCTCTATTAGAAAGTCCGTTTTCTATACAACCAGTAAATTTTATTCAACTGCACACCAATTCTATTTCGTCCAATGGAACGGTTCATTGGTAAAATTATGTATTGCAGTAGTGCAAGTTTTATGGTCAACAACAGTGTCACCTTTGGGAAAATGTTTGTCTTATTTAGGCTTTCAAATCCAAATATTGTATCATCCACTAGTCTATGTTGAGCCAAAACTTCTTGCACTTTGATCAATCTAGAAATCTAGGTTCGTATTTCATGTCTGCAAATGGCAAATTATTATATAAATCGTGTATGAACACTACGTTATTTTTCAGGACTTGAGAAAGCAAGTGCTAGCGAGGTGTGGTCTTGTACTCTATTTGGAAATATTTGGCCTGCATGCTCTTTGTTTGTGATTTAAACGAAAAATTCCAGCACGCTAAAATCGTCGTTGTTTATTCATGCAAAAGTTATTGTGTAAATATAAGAATATATCGATTAAGTTGATTGAATAATCCCTATGCATAGTCTTTTTTTGTTGTGTTGATGGACACCTACAATTGATTGATGGTTTTGACATTCATGGTGTGAATTGAGTATAGTTTCCATGTCGATAAGATGTCGCAGGATGCGTTTTCGGATGAGGCGGTAGAGTTACGAGCTCATGCTCAGCTACGTCGTCGCACTGCCTCTCCAGGCCGAAGACAATCTCTTCCTCAAGCTCCCCACACTCCCCCTCCTACCCCAACATCTAGTAAATACCCTACTGACCCCATCAGGGATCGGGTGAGAGGAGGTGAAAAGCCTTGTCCTCCTCCCAAACTAGCCAATCCTCCACAGGCCCCTTACAAAAAAACCTTCATTGCGATGCTTCGTGGTTCCATGGACTCTAAGAAAAGGAAATCTTTGGATCGTAGCAGCGGCAGCGAGTCGCCGCCTGTGTTACCGCAAGCCCCGCCAATTTTTGACGATAATTCTTCGGTCGTTGGGCGGCCAATGTCTGTGATGGATCCTCCTACTCCTCCACCTCAGCTGCTGCCTCGACAATCTACCCCGTCATCTCCACCGCCGCTACAACCTAAGAATTTTAGACCCAAGTCCATGGATGTCCATGACCCGGCTAATATCACTGAAAATCGACAGCATCATCATCACTTCCATGTTCACCACCGCCAGCAAGGCATGAACAGCCACCAAGTTCCAAGACATACTCAAGGCTCTGATGTCCATCCTCGTGCCGCCGCGTTTCGTCCCCAGTTGAGCACCACCAGTCTAACCTCCGTCCCTACTGAGCAGCGCTTGCATTATGCTGCCCGGTCCCGCACTCTTGGAAGCACTCGCACGCCTCATGAAAACGACTTTAAGAGTTCGGGCGTCCAGCAGAACATCCAAAGTTTCCAGGCAATGCAGCGCGCTGGTCTTGTCCAGTCCAGAACAGCAACGGGGGTTTGTTCGGCGTCTGGAGCCCCTCGTTTGTCGGCACCGACGAGACAAGCTGTCACCGGCGGCTCCTCATCTTCGTTGTCGTCGCCACTAGCCGATAGATTGATGATGTACAGGCCGTCGCAGGGATTACTGACGCACGAGGTGATGCAGTTCGACTGCGCTGAACCACTCACAAACTACATCTCCTCACCCTCCATCTCCCACGCTCTGGTCTACACGCACCCTCATCACACACCGCAACACGCCATCGTTATTAATCCTGCATTCTTGAGCCCGCATCCGTAAGTTTTAAGCTGGACTCCGTGAGGCAAATATTGAAGTCAAGACTCTGATGGATCAACTGTCTGATTTATATCCCAGATTCTGATCGGTCTATATATGCCTTATTTTGTTTTATGAATGTCAAGTTGATATTTAATCAATTGCGCTCGTCTCTGCTTCAGTTTATCGGAAGCCAACTCGAAATATTTTATTCTTATATCTCCTCTGATCAATCGTGGTTAAGTTTCAATTGTTTCGATGCAAAATTTCGTATATAGAACAGTTATTGTCTTATTAGCTAGTGACATTCGTCTCATTAAACGTTAACTTATACTTTATGCCCCACACACTACATGATGCACGCGGATTTAATTGTATTATTCACTAAATATATTTTCTCTGCAGACTTAACCATAAAAACTTCTTGATCTTCTTCCATCATCTATTCTCTTCATGAATTACAGTTTTCGTGAATAATGTATGAAAAAGTTACAAATATCATTTATTGTTGCGAATCCAAGTTTAAAGGTTCCATTTCAGAATTGAGCGAGACCTTGTCCAAATAGTGATGCACTTTCTGTCCTAGTGTGAGTCATCTTAACCCAGTTTTGCCCGATAAAAGAACGTATCAGTGCCACATGCAGAAAGTGCGTCACTATTTATAAAATATGACCCATTCGTTTTCTGAGCTTTTAATTGAAGAAACCTGCAGTTTAGGATTGATATTGATGGTTTCTTTATTCTGAAATCGGGATTTAGGTTTTTTTGGTATTAATTATTGTGGTATCGTAGGTATTTAATAAATGCTATTTAAATTATTTGTATTTGAAACTAATACCTAATTGTTTGGTGTTTGATCATAACTTGAAGCGCTGGCTTCACCAATCTATAATACCAATACAAATTAATAATGTTAACTTGTTTGAAACCTTTGATCCATCTGATGCTGATGACTCACTAATAATAATTGTGCAAATTTTAATATCACTCAATTTTGTCCAGGTCCTCCGGCAAGCCAAACCTGCAGAAAAAGAAGTCGGGCAATCCCATCAACAGATCTGAGAGCTATAGAGATAAACACCAAAGAGTGAGTAATGCTTCTTGACATATCCTTATTACGTATTAATAATAATAATAATAATTGAAGTATTACTATTCAAATTATTGTAAAAAAGTGATATTCACCAAAGAGTGAGTACTGTTTCGTGAAGTACTGTTGATGTATTAATTATAATAATTGACTTGTTATATTTTAATTACTGATAAAAAGTGATTTACATAAAAGAGTGAGTACTGCTTCATGACGTATTCACTCATCGTGCTTACTTATCCTTCAGTTTTCTCCTCTCTCCCGCCCTTGCTCTGTCATCGATGAATGTCTTTCCGCGGGAATATCACTATGCGTATATTTCCTTCCTTAATTAATTGCTCCCGACCACCTCACCTTTAAACCCTTATTGCTTTATTGCAGCTCGCTGCGCAATATCGATACCCGATTTTGATCAAGAGTACTGAACTTTTTCTATTTTAGTACATTCTTGATAGGAAACAAGTATTGCTCATGTTATAGCGTCAAGTATGCACCTAGCATGACATGCACTTGAAGGCATTATATGTATACACTAATGAAGGCGCTAATTTCTTCGCAGAAACGTATTCGCGAAGATCGCCGTAAGCACAGCGACCCTAACATTCCTACCTCCAAGTCCGGGTGAGTACACAGACGTATTTGTTTATCGTATAATTGTAACTAAAGACAGCAAGACGAAAAATAACTAAATTGAATCGAACGTTTGCGCTTCATTCGCCAAGTAAAGCGTACGCTGAAAATTTTTACGCTCATGCCTGTAGGTATATCTCTTGTTAAAATTGTACGCTCACCGACGTAGATAAAAATGTCAGATTATTTCTCGTGTTCAGCTCTCGAGAAATATTTCGTCTCATATTCAGCTCCCGCGTTGTTATGTTCCCGCTCAAGCTCACGCCTATATAGGCCTCTCCCGTTTTAATTTTACGCGCAGTGACTTAGATAAAAATTTAAGATTATATATCGTATTCAGCTCCCGCGTTGTCATGTTTAATCAGGTAATTAGTGATACTTAAATTCTCTGCGTTGACGTGTATGCTGAAAATGCCCAAGCTCACGCCTATAGATCTCTCCCGTTTTAATTTAACGCGCAGTGACTTAGATAAAAATGCCAGACTATTTCTTGTGTTCAACTGCGGTGGTGTAACGCCTAATCCGCCAATTATTTATGTTCAAATTCCCTACGTCCGTAGATTTTCATTCATGCAGAATATAGTTCGTTGGCGCCACAAGCTCGCATCAGTCTGTCTGAAGAGCGCCGCTACGAACCTTCTAGCTGAAGATTACGGCCCGTAAATCACAAGCTGATGGTTGGCCGCTCGAAAACCGCCGAAAAATTGTTATCGGGCACCACTACGCAAATGTGTAGGTTATTTCTCGCTACCCATGCGAGAAAAATGAATGGATCGTATTGTCCAAATAGTAGTAAAAACCTTAGCCACAGCGTGAGAAGGATGTAGCACTGATATGGCATTTTGCCTGGCCAAACTGGGTCTGAACGACCCACATAAGCGTAAAAATTGCTTCGCTATCTAGTAAAAGTCTCACTCATTTCTTTGTGTGTCTGAAACACCAACGCCTTGGCACCGCTGCTGCACTTGCAACGCCTCTCATGGTATTTCATTCGTCGAACTCTAAAATTGCCTCCCAATTTCAGGGAAATTGCTTCTTTCCTCCAGGAAAATGACGCTTAAACAAAGTTGCTCAAACGTCATTTTAAATAAAAATTTTTTCAATCTTTAAACAACGTTTTTAAAACTCTATTTTAACGAAGTGAACTCGTAATCCCCGTCTTTGCCGCCCGTTACACTGCAGAGTTGCGATCAGTACTTGAACTTGTTAACTTTAAGTGGAGGTTGATTTATGTGTAATAATCTACGTACGATAACCTCACTTCTACGTACGATAGCCTGACTTCTACGTACAATAACCTCATTTTTACGTGCGATAACTTTACTTCTACGTGCGATAACTTTACTTTTAACCTTTAAAGCGTTAAACGGTCCTGTAATATATTAAACTTGTACCATACTTGTAAAAATAACGGCGACGCTTTTATTTGCCGGGCTAGAACGACGGTCAGACCGTCTTTTTTCGCCGTTAGTAGTAGTCTTTGTGTAGGAGTTGCTTATCATACCGCATAAACATTAAAAATGAGTGGGTCATATTGTCCAAGTTGTGACATCCCTTTGCATGTTTTCGCTGATACATCTTTTTTCCGGGCAAAACTAGGTCAGGATGGCTGGCCCACATAATGGCAAATAGCGCATCATTGTTGCTATTTGTATAAAAGTCTTAATTTTCTGAGTGCGCGTTGCCCGTGACTTTCACAGGAACGTCCTGTCTTGACGGCTGGTCTAGTAACTCTTACCAAGAATACTCGGTAATATTTGCTCGCAATTCTCAGGCTAATGTTGCATTGGCCAAGTATTTCCGCTTAACGCTTCACGACGCTCGAGAGCCGACGCTTCTACACGACTCATTTGCAACACTTTTATAACCTATATAATTATTTCAACGTTGCTACTCGCAAGACTTTACTAGGAATGTGATGTCACTTCTAATCTTATCCTGAAAACCGTACTTAGTCTTGAGATAAAAACGTCATCAATGGCTGCACTTCGTGGACTTGTGTTCTGGCATCAGTTTACCCGCGGGCCGTCCCATCGTGGGTGCCCATGCACTGCATCGAATCTAGGAACGATTCCATGGTGTTGCAGGAACTTAAATCATACCCTCGTACCCTTTGCCGCACTCTCGTGCCTCATATCGTGCTCACGTACCCCACGTACACCGCACTCTAGTATCGTGCTCACGTACCCCACAACGCACCCTAGCTCGTACCCCATGCAAGCCACTCTCTCATGCCTCTTAATCGTGCCCACGTACCTCACACCGCACTCCCGTACCCCATATCGTGCCCACGTACCCCACGCCACACTCCCGTACCCCATATCGTGCCCACGTACCCCACGCCACACTCCCGTACCCCATATCGTGCCCACGTGTAAGTTTGGCAAGCGTCCAGCTGTCGCTCGCAAGCGTTCGCCTCGTTCTCCGATTGCTATACGATGCACTTCTTATTCACATTTACACTCAGTTCTTGATAGTTATTTATTGGCTGGCGTGTGAAGCGCGCGGATTAAGCCTAGAGAAGTGAGCGTCGCGCATGCCAAGTGGCGCGCGTCTGTCCTCATACATGCATGAACTGCTGCCGTCTACACTCAGGAAAATTATATGGTCTTATTGTGCCAAATTATGTGAAGCGCGTGGATTGTGACTAAAGAAGTGCCACACTCAGAGAAAATTAATGGGTCATATTGTGGAAATAGTGACACACTTTCGTACCGGCAGCTCGAGCGCAGAGTGGACGTTGCACTGATGCGCCTTATTGCAAAACTGGGTCAAGATAATCCACACAAGATAAAAATGCATCGCTATTTGGACAAAGTCTCGATAATTTCTCTGAGTGGCATCGGACATTCCAAGTACCGTGTCTGTCCTGATACATGCATGAACTGCTGCTCTGTACGATAAAAAAAATGTTTGTCATGTTGTCTCAAATTATGTTACACTTGATTGCTGCACGAAGCTCATATATGAACTTATTCAGGGCGGGTGTTTTTATCTTCTTTATGATAATGAGTATTAATATATAAATAATATCGTTTGTGCCATCTTATCTAACGCGTTATAAGTTGCGATTAGCTGCATATTGACAGTACACTCAGAAAAACTGGTAGGTCTATTCTCCAAATAAATGACACACTTGCTGAACGTATCATTGATTCGCACCTGTGACAGGCCAAACTCGGTCATGTTGTCCCAAATTATGACACACTAGATTCCTGCACATACGCCCTTAAGCTGAGCCAAACTGAGTCAAGATGACTCGATCAAAAACAAAATGTGCATCACTGTTTGGACCAGGCCTCGCTCATTGCTCTGAGTGCTGCAGCTATCGAGCTGCTATACTGGATAGCCTCACCTCACCTATTGCCCCGTCCTAGGCCGCCTGGGCCTATTTCTGTTGAGGCCATTAGCGCCTCCGCCTCCGCCTGCCTTCACGGCCTGCTGCACACTCAAAAAATATTGCGTCCTATTGTCCAAATACTGACACGGTAAACATTACTGAGTCATATTGTCCAAATACCGACGGCACATTGTTTTCACTTATACGGACATTTAATTAACCGTGCTAAATTTCATCAGGATGACCATCGCTAAGTGCATCCTGACGGAATAAGTGCATCGTTATTTTGACGAAGTCTTCTTATTACTCTGAGTGCTGTCGATACGTTCTGCCTTACCCGCTCTCGTCTTTTCTGTCTCTTGATCACACGTGTTGCAATTTCAGCCTCTCCCAAATTTACCGTATTTTTCATTTTACCGTTTACAATTTATGATTTTTTAACGTCTTCCTATAATCCGAGCCATTGCACAAGGCCTTTGATTTTAGCGTCACTGATTCCCTATTACATCGGCTGGCACCAGTGGACGTTTCAGTCCAGTTCGTCCTCGCTGAACTCTTGCTCTCAATTGTGTTCCAATATATACATCGACTTGTTAATTAATCGGGTAATAACTCTTAATTAAACTAAGCTTCATGCGAATTGTAGTAAACCATATGTTAGATAATGAGTCTTGTAACATTTAAGACCAGTTTAGTTAAATACAATTCTTGGCACCAGCTGCCGCCGTAACAATAGATGGGAATATTTCCATAACTCTGAACTCAATTAACTAAATCATAATTAAGGACACGCGGTGTGAGAAATTCAAAACGCTCTTCTTGACTCCTTTTTGACATTAACATTCAGCTGCGCTTCTAAACTTGCACATATTCCCTGTATATTTGTTGAACTCCTTTAATTGTTTGCATCGTTCTCTGTTTCACATAATATACTAATTTACTGGTTGCTGATATTGAGTTGTATTCTTGCAATTAAAGATAATATTTGGACAAAGTCTCTTGATTTTTTGAGTGAATCTTGAGGATAATTGAATTAAAATTAACACACACACACAAATCCCTTTACCGCGCAGAGGTAGGAATAAGCAAATCTGATTAACCAACATCTGGTCAGAAAAACAATTCATTTTACGGGTTTCCTTACTCACTATCAGTTCATAGCCACCTAACACACACGTGAAGCTCGCCGAGGAAATTCTCAAATGTTTGCTTTTTCAACGATTGCTGTTTGCGCCTGATTATGACTATTATTTATTATTGAAATTGCCTTGGGTTAATTAAAATATTTATTTCTTCTATTCTGTGCTTTTGGTGGAACTTTATAATTGTCAAAACTGCTTACCTTATAAGCACGAAGCCCATTTTCAGTGTGACGCATAAAGTTTATTTTTTGTAAAACGTATGAAGCTCACATTCTCTATGATGCATAAAGTTCATATTCTGTATGTTGTATGAGGTTCATATTCTGTAAGACGTATGAAGATCATATTCTGTATGAAGTATGAGATTCATATTCTGTATGAAGTATGAGGTTCATATTCTGTAAGACGTATGAAGATCATATTCTGTATGAAGTATGAGATTCATATTCTGGGCCTGCCGATGTGAAGTCGAGCGATTCATTGGACTCGGCGAAGATTTAATTGATAATCTGGGTCAGTTGGTAGAGTTTTTATAGCTCTGCTCGACTATTTATGTTCTTACCGAGCGAGAAACTGTGGGGGATGACAGCCATGCTCGGCAGGTGCAGCTCGATTACCTGAGCCGTACAATCCTACTAAAATGCATTGCAAATAAAACTTCACAAGCTTGGAGAAATGCCTGAGATTTTGTCCAAATTCTGACCCACTTTTTCGGTCATCCTGGCCCAGTTGGAACCAGCAAAATGGCGTATCAATGCTACGTCCGCCCACTGCTTAATTGTGCTGTGCTGGGTAAAAAAAGTGTGTCACTGTTTGGACAATAATTCACTTTTCTTATTGCATCGGGGCGAGTCGCTCTCTTATATGCCCTCGTAAAATTGTTAAATTTTCCACCATAAAAATATAAAGTATATTGACCTTCGATCACTTGTTTGACTTTCGGAGGTTTACACTTATTATTTCATGCTCTCTCATGCTTTGTGGAGCCAGCCTCACAACAATAACCAGGTCATTATCCAAATTGCAGTACTTTTTCATAAACCGTACCAGCAGAGAGCGGATATATCACTAGTACGTCCTTTTGCCTAACCCAACTAGGTTAGTCTGAACCACAAGGCATCGCTATTTGGAAAAAAGTGCATCGCTATTTGGACAAAGACTAGCTAATTCCTGCATCATATTGCTGAGAGTAACAGTGGATAAATAAGCGTCTAATACAGGCAAAAATTGTGCTCTTTCTTTGCCCATTAAGTTTTTGGCATGTGTGCCTGCGTGACAACTGAACGTACCCGGTGACCTCTTCAGAAAACTTCTCTTTGTATCAAGATATTACGATGCCATGTAGGTATATTATGATGCCGTTATGATGCAAACTTGTGATACAATGACCTCCTCGTGAAACTTCGTATTGCCTTACGATTCTACACTGAGAGAAATGAACTGGTCACAATGTTCAAATTGTTGACCACATTCGGCATATAACACTGATACGCCCATTTTCGGGGCCAAACTGTTCAGGATGACCCACGCAAGAGGCAGTAAGTGAATTGCTAGTTGAACTAAGACTCACTCATTTCTTTGAGTGATGCGCCGATAAGGGATCGAAGCACTTGTATTGTAAACTTCATTCAGTGCCATGTTTCAATTGATTCATTTCCTACTGTTTGTAACTCATATAGAGGAAATTTTACGTTTTATTACTGTACGTAGCACAAATGAGTCATACGCCATCGACCTTCTGATACGACGTATTTGTATTTTCATTTTATTACTTTTCGACAAGCCTCATTGTTCGTACGCGTTACGACGTATCGAGAATACCTGGCACATGAATGCCTGCTCTGATATAGTGCAACACCTTCAATAATGAATGGGCTCTTTGGTTACCCGAGCGTCAAATGCTCGCACTCGTTTCTAATTTATACGCTACACTCAGAATAGATGGATAAGTCATATTGTCCAAAATGTTGACACACTTCGTGCGTGTAGTATTGATACATACTTTTTCAAGGGCCAAACTGGGTGAAGATGAGCCACATGAAGGGAACAAGAGCAACGCAATTTGGACAAAGTCGTATTCATTTTTCTGAGTGTGAAGCTTGATATATTGTCTGTTTCTTACTCGCCGGCTGCTATTTGCATCATCGTGCATCCTAAAATATCCTGGTTAACGTCGAACTGTGAATGTTTGATTTCTTTAAATACTAATTTAATAAATTGATTTAATGTAAATTTGCTTAACCCGAACGAAAACAAATTAATTCAGATCGTTGTAATGCGCAACCTTTGCATGCAATTAGGAAGATTTCCAGTAGCACATGTCATTTGTGGATAAAAATAACTAACTTTTGTTATAATATTTCGTTTTATTCTTACTAAATTGATTTCGTTCTAATTGTGCGTTTTTATTTAAATGAATCGAGGTCAAGGCTAGCGATACATATTTTGCGCCCTCGAATACATTAGAAAAAGGAACGTGTCACATTGTTCAAATAGTGACACACTTTCTGCGAGTAACACTGATACGTCCTTTTACCGAGATAACCTGGGTCAGGATTGCTCACACAATCGCAAGAAGTGCATCGCTATTTGGACATCAAAGTTTGAATACATTGTAATTGCTCGTTTATATTGGAATTAACCGGGGCTCGACGCTAGCGCTGTGTATACTTGAAGTTTGTATATTATATATGTATATAGACTTCAACGCTAGTGATATATATGCAGTGGGCTGTTCATTCTTGAGAATTTGAGAATGAAGCGAGTCCCTCCTCCATAGTTCGGTCACTGACAGCTAATCTATTTGATGGCCTCAGCGCCCTCACCTCCTAAGTTCAGTTGAAGGCTCCTGCTTTGAGATTAGCGCCTCTATCTTGGGGTCACTCGTGACCTTCCGGGATATAATACAATTTTTATCCATTTTTGTCCTCCACATACCTTCATGGCCGCCGGAATATACCAGCTTTCATCAAAATTTGGCTCAACCCGCACAAATATTTTCACTTCTAATTACGATTGTTGTTTTTTTTTTATAAAAGCTGCTATAATATTCTTTATCTCCTCCATGATTGCGTGTATGTTGTTGCATGTCTTCAGATGATGCGCTGCCAAGTTATGCGCTGAACTCCGAAAGCTGATACTTAGATATTAAATTGAGATTGAAATTATAATTCGAGATGTAAATTGAGATTTAAATGATACTTCAAGGTGTAAATATCAATACTTTCTGAATTCTTAGACAGGGGAGGCCAGTTCTTTGGCAACGACTCATGGTTGCATTTACGATTACGGCTGTTAAGTGACCATATTTTTATATTAGAGCCTATGGTGACAGCGGTATAATGCTGCTGCTACACCTTCAGCTTACATGGTGACAGTCTGCAACACATGATACAGCTGAAGCCCGTTAGTCTGTAACACCTGATGCAGCTGTTGGGTGGAGGTCTACTACACCTGATGCAGCTGTTGGGTGTGAGGTCTACTACACCTGATGCAGCTGTTGGGTGTGAGGTCTACTACATCTGATGCAGCTGTTGGGTGTGAGGTCTACTACACCTGATGCAGCTGTTGGGTGTGAGGTCTACTACATCTGATGCAGCTACTACACCTGATGCAGCTGTTGGGTGTGAGGTCTACTGCATCTGATGCAGCTGTTGGGTGTGAGGTCTACTACATCTGATGGAGCTGTTGGGTGTGGGGTCTACTACATCTGATGCAGCTGTTGGGTGTGGGGTCTACTACACCTTGATGCAGCTGCACGACAGGTATAAAGTGCAGCTGCAATGGCGCCAGAGCGTCTTGGCACCGAGCAGCTGATATATGCTGCTGCAGCTGTCGCCGCAGCTGCCGTAGATGCCTGATTACGCTGCTGCTCTGGACTGATTTAATGTTCGTGCAGCTCTCGGCGCCGAGAATTACTTGAAAATAAATAGATTTATGTCGTTAAATTCAGGATTTACTCGTACGGTATCATATCATATGATTAAACGAAGTTAATTACAACTACGGTAACGTTATACCATTTTGAATTTGTTGTTCGGACGTATCACTGATACACCCGTGTATCAGTGATACGTCCTCTCTCTGCTCGCACTGTGGGTAAGAAGGGGGTCACTATTTGGACAATGTGATATGATACCGTGTTAATTTGGACAATGTGATATATGTTAATGTTTGAGTGCATGTGTGTTTATCACATTAAACAAATGGGCGGCACAAACCAAAAATCACCAGAAAAATTACTGGGTCATATTGTCCAAATAATGACACATTTTCTGTGCGTTTGCACTTGTTCGCCGTTTTGTCGAGCCAAACCGGGTTAGGATGGGTAAAAGGAACGCTCTTTACCCCCCTCCCCGAGCCAAATTGGGTCACACAAGGGTAAAGAGTGCATCGCTATTTCAAGCAAGTCTCACTTATTTATCTGAGTGTCGGTTTGAACGGCCGTGCCAGGTTTGCTGGTGAACTTGACACGTGATTAGTGGCACTCTAATCCTCCGGTGCCGCGGAGACGCGGTGGCATTCCGCGCTCAGAAAGATTTATGAGTCTTATTGTCCAAATACCTAGTGACCCTCTTTTTACATAAGGCAGAGCAAGGAACGGACGTGGCACCGAAGCTGAGTCAGGATGACCCATTCGAGGACACAAACTGATATACTACTGATTCGAGGACACAATTTGAAAAGCCTCGCTCTTTTTTATGTTTGCGTGCACAATTTTGCTGCTCGTCGCGCCCTCACTCTGCTCACCATATGCTCACACTGCTCACGTTCTCACTCTGTTCATCGTGTGCTCACTCTGCTCACGTTCTCACTCTGCTTACACCATCACTCTGCTCTCACCATTATTCTGCTCACACCATCACTCTGCTCACACCATCACTCTGCTCACACCATCACTCTGCTCACACCATCACTCTGCTCACAGCGTGGCAGGTCAGCTCTGTTGACGCTGTTGTCGCAGTGTGTGGACAGCCTCGAGCTCGCCGCTCTCTGCCCGATTAGCCGCAGCTTTTGCCACTCACGTGATGGTTTTTTGCGGCCTCTTCTTCATTTCCCATGAATATCTATGCATTAATCTTACATTTATCACATTCTCATCGTGGTGTTTTTTTGCTGCATTCTTCTTTAGTTACTATACACATTCATGCATTTATAATAACGCATCTCATGACATTCTCATCCTGATTGTTTTTTGCGGCCTCTACTTCATTTACCTTGAATCTCTCTTGAAAAATATCCATTGTGCTACATGCTTCTTCAGTTGTATTGAATATTCACACATTTATGATACCTTTTATGCCATTTTCATATGAATATTCATATATTGATGATAATACATCTCAGGACAATTCTCTTCCTCCAACAAGTTGTGTGGCTTTTAGATTTTGTTTCAAATCTCGGAAAAAATATCTTTTGTGCTGCATGCTTCTTGTCTCGCCATGAATATTCATGTATTAATGATAACACATCCCATGCCATTCTCATCCAACACGAGGAGTCGCTTTAAGGTTTCCTGATAATTTTTTTTGCTGGATGAATATCATCCGCATTTGACAAACTAAAGTTCTCTTTCATCCTAAATTTCTCTTTCGTCCTAAAAAGAAATTCATTTTTTGACGCTTGTTATGCTGTAAGATTTTTATTTTTTTTTCTAAACAATTTTGTGTTAATTTTCGTGTAAAGTTCTGGAAATTTATATCCGAATTTTTCTATGGTTATTTAATGCTCGCCAAAAAGTCTGTCTTATTTTGTTACCAATGCCCAATCATCGTGTTTTTCTTTGCTATGAAGCTGAACTCTTTTCGTAATTTTTGTGATTGCAAACTATGTAAAGTTTCATAGATACTCTGGCGCAGTCGTCGTTCTGGTGTGATGGATCATGCATGCAGTGACTTGCTCTACTCACAGAAAGATGAATATGTAATATTGTCCAAATTTTAACACACTCTCCTACCCACTGCACCAGTAGAAAATGGCTCTGATACGCTAAGCTAAAGTGTGATAACTAAGATACCTTTTGCTTAGCCAAAGTGTGTCAGAATGATCCACACAAGCGTGAAGAGTGCCTCACTATTAGGTGAAAGTCTCACTCATTGGTCTGAGTGTAGCGTAGCGACGCTTGTCGCCACACTCGCACCCAGTGCTCGCTCATCATTCATCACTGTTCCCACTTGAGCGAATATTTATAGCGGAATTTAATAATCAAGCTCTAAAATAATCGATGCTAAGGACGAGACGCAAAAATTTATTAGATTATTGTTGCAAATAAGCTGCTGGGAGCCTGGTATTAGGAAAGCTGAAGGCTCTCCTTGAAGGCAAACCCTATGCTTAAATTGATTATTTTCATCTCAAAAACATTTATTTGGTTCTTCTCATGAGTTGGATGAGCGCTCAAGTTATTGAAAACATTCTAGAACGTTCGACTCAGACTGTACTTGGGTGCGATATATTTGCTGATGCTAACGCACGTCTCATAGCCATTACATTATTATTTGTTTCACGATAACGAGACCCGATAATCACTGGTAGCGATCATACTTTATTTCCTCGCTCAGTCTAGTTTTGAATGGCGTAGTTACTGGAATTATGCGGGGCTTCTTTTGACCTAAGATGCCGGTCTGATGGTGGCTGCTCTAGTGACCTCTGATTGAATGTAATCGTAACATTCGTCGATTCATCTGCTCTGTTTAGTTGGATTTTAATTTGACTCGTATTTTTAATTTAATTCGTAATAGCGAAAGTGTTTTGAAAGAGTAAATGATCGTATTGCCTACTTTGTGATACGCCATGTTGAAGCTTGATTTTTCTCCGACTACCGTTTGGTGGAGGTGAGTTATATAGCTGTGCGTTAGAGCACATCTCTGGGGAGAAATATAAGCCAATTTATGGTATGACGACATAGTGTATCGCAGCTTCCTGGTAGTATAACTTATATAGGTAGGTATAGTATAGGTATAGTACTTCATAGGTAGAGTACTTCTTAATAATATGATGTACTGTAAGCGAAGTGAGATATTTTTTTATCAAGCAGCTAGATTGAAAGCTTTGGTCAGTTGATTGACTCAATTTGATTGACAGTGTTGAAGCGAGGTTTGATGGTGATTGATAAAAAGTTTGATTACATGCATTAATTGATTTAAATATGCGCATATTTTTCGGAAGAGGTAAGCCGAATCAGTATTCGAAAGCATTGCCCACCACCAAAACAAACACAACAGCTCAAAAAACAATAGCTAGCGAACGAACAAGTGTGAACTGATCCAATTTCTGATGAGATGAGGTTTTGAATGACGGATTGAATGGCCTGGTTGAGGTTGATTGAAGCGTGCGTTAATCGTTTGACTCACGCTACTTGATCAAGCCGCTTGATCGTTTAGGAGCTCCCTATGGTATAAGGTAGCTCATGAGTGTGCGTCTCGGTGAAAAACTCTGTATGCATTTTTTAATGGTATGCATGAACAGATGCGTTTCACTCATCTTGCGTGGTTCATCACCAGAACTTGATGTGCTTTCGACACTAAATTTCAGTACGTCGTATGTAATGACCGATATCATGGGTTTTTCTGTGTTATTTCTATTTCCTACGCTAAAGATAACGCTTTGTAATTGAACGTTTGAGGTGAACCTGTATGCTTTGTGTCATTGATGTCATAGAAGCGTCTCCTCTCAAGGATTTTCGTTGCCAAATAATGGTCGTTTTTGAGCGCTGGCTATATGTGGTGAGAATGTAGCTGCATGGTGCAGTGTGCATGCAGGTGCTGGCTTGTCTATACAGAAGGTGGACGGTATGAATGGAAGTGCCCTCGAGAGCGACCGTGTGAAAATGTCCGCCATGGCTGCCATCATGGGTTGACCTGCACGGGTTACCCTCTTTTCCCCTCACACACCGCCTTATTGATTGCTGTTGCCCTCACGCTGCTGCTGCTGCTGTTGCCCTCACGCTGCTGCTGCTGTTGCTGCTGCTGCTACTGCCCTCATGCTGCTGCATGCTGCTGCTGCTGCTGCCCTCATGCTGCCGCTGCTGCTGCTGGTGCCCTCACACCGCTGTTACCCCATACGCTGCTGTTATCCTCAAGCCGTTATCACGTATTGCATCTCTTATCACGTTTAATGTTATCCATCACGTAACCATGAAGCACCCGACACAGTCACGCATGTGTGACATTGTCGCTACTGCGGACAGCTGTGGCACATCCGGACGTCAGTGCTCCTCTTGTTGCTCGGATTGCTGGCACTTCATCAACTGACCCAGTTTTAATTAATTAAATATTCATCATCATCACAGTTTTAATTCAGTAGGTATATCATATAATCATGATCAGTTATGATAATAGTTGAATGATAATAGGTCATGTTACGATCATAAACTTGACAAAGCGGTCAAACGCGTCACAAAATAGGTTGGACTATATCGCTACATCGCTACCTAAGCGCCTGCTTAACTTGCGTGGATTTTGTGGTGCAATTAAATCACAATCGCGTGTCTCGTAATTGATAATGTCACATACGTTCTCTGACAATTATTGCGTAGTAATCGATAATATTAATGACGAAAATTGATATTTGAAACTCTATTTTGTGGTACGTTCTTATCTCAAAGCACTAAACGCTTTCCTCTATCTTCCTTATCAGTTAATAAGAATCATGATTCACTTACCTGGACTAACTTCTTTTCAGGTTTGTTGTGCATGTTTGTGAGTAGTAGCTTATCAATTTCGCTTCAGTTTATAATAGGCCGTTGTTGGGAGAGTACGCGCGTGAACGTTCCGCATGCCACGGAGCCGAAGTGCGAAGTCAAGTTCAGCCTGGACAGTTCGTGCTGTTGGTTATGCTATTGTATATTCGCCAGAGTTTTCTCTAGACAGATTTTATAGACTTTTGTAATCGCCAGAGTTCGCCTCCCTGGACAGTTTGTGCAATTTGAATAGTCTTGGGGATTGGTAGTTTTATGTAATGGATTGCGGACGTTCGTATAGGACCCTTACGTAAACTAAGAGTCTCATTGTTGCACCGGCACGTGCGCCATTTATCCTCATTCGAACTTTCTGTTTTCATTTTTTTTCGTCGCTGAATTCAATGACTTTTGCTTTTATTGTTTGTTGGCCTGTTAAGTTCTTTCTTATTGAATCCATGACCATTAAATATTGTCATTCATGCCTGTTTTCTTGATGCCGCTCTTGAACAAAATGGTGATATATTTATCCACGTCCTATCGTACGTCATGCTAGAACTCCTGTGATTGTAACCCTCCAGGCAAATCGGGTTGAAACCACATTGTTTAATAGTTGATTTGTTTGCAACGTTATTCCAACGTGAGATGTCTGCTGGGGAATGGTGCTGATAAGCAGCCAGCTACAGCAGGTACTGTTTCCACTGGAAGACAGTCTCGAAATAACTCCAGTGTTAGGCTCATATTTAGGCTGGGCTGATATTTAGGCTCGTATATGAACTAGGTACTTATTTAGGCTCATATTTAGGTTAATTAAGGTTCTTTTTAGTGCCACGGAGATCGCTCACTTAATACTTACTCGGAAAAATGAATAGGTTATATTGTCAAAATAGTGACGCACTTTCTGCCATTTAGCTGAGCCCAGCAGGGTCAGGATTATCAACACAAAGGAGAAATGTGCATCGCTCAGTGGACAGATTCACTCATTTCTCTGAGTGGAGCAGTTGAGTTCTCGAATCTGGGGTCTTGCTATAGGTTCCGGCAAACTGCTAAGCCATGAATACAACAATATTCCACAATACTAAAAGTTTAATCACCTGATTTAATTGATCACACATGTTCAGCAGTGTACACTGTATCTTAATTTTAATTTTTTTAAATTTTTATGAGTTATGGTTAGTATCATAACGGCTGGGATTTTTTGCAGGAGGCCGAATTTCTCAAATTGAGGACTCCGACTCTTCAAAATAGTTTGAAGTTAAATTCAGATCAATCGATAAAAATATAAGCGCATTATAGTTGGCAGTCGATGACTTGAAAACCTGAATCGCTGAATTAATTATTAACGCTTTCTGAAGGTTACACATGAAGGCTTTTTTTACGGGTCAGACTAGTTTCCTCATTTCGACATAGTTTCCTCATTTCTCTGAGTGCACAAGGACGAGTGGGGGTGGCTCCTACAGGACCAGGTCAAAAGGACGCCGGTTTAGGGCAGATGCAGGAAGTAATCTGGTAGGCTGGGTAGGCTGAGGAACCTTTTCCTGGTGCTATTCTCAGACCTTGTCGTCCATAAAGCCCTCGGTCACTTGCTACGACCCTGCATCTCTCGTCTCTTTTGCGCCCTCTCTTTATTTCTAAGCCTCTATTTTTCAACCTCTGTTTTTCATCTGTGTTTCGTTTTTTATCTGCAAAATTTAATCAGGGAATAAACCGAATTCAAATTCAACTCAGCTTACCAGTTTGACGAATCGAAGTGTGAATTTTATTATATGTTTTGGAGTGAAACTGGATAGTTTCTACATTCAATTCAGGCTTAATTATTTGTCTGAAACTGATGCTTTAGCTTCTAGCAATGAGTTTACGAAACTACGTAGCTGAGCTTGTTATTGAGCTCAAGCGAAAGCCGTGCGAAGAATTCTGCGAATTTGACTTTGTCGAAGACGATTCTCCCTCGCAAGACGTGAACATCGTCGATGACTTGACAAGTGGCCTTCATCATCCAAACAGAGACGATGTGCACCGCCACGTTACGACGCTGGTCGTTCATCTGCCTGCCTACAGAGACGAGGCGCGTAGCCACGTGACGACGATGGTCGCCCGTCGTTCCTCCTACAGAGACGAGGTGACGACCAACTCCTTGTCTTACTCCGACTATGAAGCTCACGACGAATTATTCGACGAAAATGCGATGAACGTTGATACATTTTTTCATGGTGATCGTGCGTCTGTAGAAGATGGTGGAGAGAGTGTCGTCGTGGAAGATGGTGGAGAAAGTGACGACGGGGAAGATGGTGAAGAAAGTGACGACGTGGAAGAGGGTGAAGAAAGTGACGACGAGGAAGATGGTGAAGAAAGTGACGACGTGGAAGATGGTGAAGAAAGTGACGACGTGGAAGATGGTGAAGAAAGTGACGACGGGGAAGATGGTGAAGAAAGTGACGACGAGGAAGATGGTGAAGATACTGTCGACGGGAAATATGGTGAAGATACTGTCGACGCTGTTGATAATGCGAGAAGACATGCCATGTTTAAACGAAAGTCGACGCGGGACTTATTGCCCACGGTGCGCAGGCGTCTAGTACGACCACTCTCCCTTTACGACTCACCACGAGAAGCTGATATCTGTACCACCACATGGTACAACCCACCACTATCACCACCACTACTACCATCATCACCACGTCCCGCCAGGTCAGAAATGTCGCTATACGTCTACCGTACGCCTTTTGATACCCATCTTACACACGTTATAATCCTTGAGCTTTATCTCCTCAGTATCTTAGGTTTAGTTTCGTTAGTATTTCGTGCTTCAATTCCTCCTATACTAATTTTTTATTACGTTATAATTCTTCGCATTGATCGAGTTTTTTTTTTTCATTTGTCGCAGTTACTTCATTTTATTATTTTCATTCCAAGCCTCGCATATAATCTTGGATTTTCTCTTGCCCTGATTGCCGTCTTCAAGCCGACGCGTAGCCAACGTGTTGAAGATTAAAGAATAAAATTCATTCATCACCTTAAAATATTTTAGTGTTGCTATTATATTATATTTTATTATTGTGAGATTTATTTATTAATCTTTATCGACTCGTTGCAATTAGAATTAATATAATTGCTTAAGTTTAGAGCCTGTCTACCGTAAATTGGAGTTGTAAAGAATATGGCTCTTTGTTCGGGGGATTGTTGAGAATGAAAACGCGTTGTAGATTGTAACGGTTTCTGAAAACAAAGAATGAACAATTTGAACACAAATCGAGGTTATTCGAGATTATAAACAATATAGAGAAAATAGCCAAGGTTAACAAGTAATAAAAAGGATCATAACATAAGTAAATGTTAACATACCAAATTGCTGAACAATCTCTGTCAAGTTTGGTTCAAATGAATTTTGCCTGAGCTCATTAACTCTGGTCCTGCCTAAAAGGTCCCAACCTTATGTATACGAGAGAAGTATGCCTAGTAAAATTCTTTACAGGAGTATTGGAGCGCCAAAGCTGATACAAGAATGATTAAATTTTAAGTTATCCTTCATGACTTGAGTTCCATCTTGTTTCGTATCAACACAACTCCGTCGAATGATGAACTATTCATTGCCTGGTGAATGTTTTCATTTAAATCATCCCGCAATAAGGTAAAAACTACCGTTGTTTACGTTACTATTATTAGTAGTATTATCATTATTATTGTTATTATTATTCTTCTACGAAGAGATTATCGTAATGTCTGGTACAACAAAACTTCGAGGGCACGGTACATGTCGACGAAAATAATAAGTTTAAAAGTGAGCACGAAAACCAAAAAAGAAATAAATTATAGAAACAATATGATGACCTTCGAACAATAAACACTTCGAAACAATATGACCTTCGATTATGATACAATAATCGAAGGCTCTACGAAATTATTGAGCATAATAGTAAGCTTTGACTGACTACATAATTTTATAACGTTATTATCGTCCCGTAGCATTAACATTAAATTTAATATGGCATCATTTGGTGCAGTATTCAATACATTCTTTGATATGGCGTTATTTGCTGCAATACACATTTATTAAGGAACACTTTTCGTACATACAACTGTATATCTAAACTGGGTACGATTATAATGTGCTGAGTTATGCAGTGCAACAAGGGTTGATTAATATTGCGTCATTTGCTGAAACGTAAATTAAATTAAATAACTTTTGTCGTACTGCATAATTCTACACTCTATAATCGTACTTAATTTAGAAACACAGTTGTACGTATGCAGTACGAAAATGGTTAAATAATAAATGTGCATTGCAGCAAATGACGTCATCTTAATCAATATAATGTATTATTTTATAAGATATATGAGGGTAGTTTACATTGTCCACCTACAAGTGCCACCCTCGCCTCACTGGCAGCGGCTGCAGTGTCACTCAGACGACCTCGGCCATCAGGGCATCAGGCGGCCCAATGTTGGCAGTGTCCTTTTTCCGGCCACATTAGACGATTGTCCTTTATTGACCTTTTTTACATTGCTTTGACCGGCAAAAATCGATGTTAACTTTAAATTTATTGCATTTCTCTAGGTAAAAAACAACAAAAAAGCGAACTTTTTGCCGAAGATGAGAAATTTACTTTGAAAAATTATTAAGACCGCTTTCGGCCTTTCTGCGGATTTGGCCGTTTTTTTCTGGCCACCAACTGGCAACCCTGAATTATTCATTGCGGGCCAGTGTGAGAGATGCCACTGTGCAGGGAGGTGCGCGCTGCTCCCGCATGAAACTCGACGCGCTCCTATATTCTGTCGCTTCATTAGTTAGCAAAATATAAAACTTCCATTAGCGCGGTGAAAACATATTAAATTCAAGCTTTTTATGGTTGATATTTTGATATTTAGTAGATTTTCTAGACTCTGTAACGAAACTCTATTTTGTGAATCCCAAATTTTCTGCTTGAATCTGCAGTGTGCAATTTATTCATATTGTGATGTTTGTGAATTACTATGAAGTATTATGCTGTTTCTAGGCCTTTGTAAGACAGTTTTGCTAAACAAAATTCCGTTTTGTTAGTATCAAAAGTACTTCTTGTGTAACTTATGATCAGAAAATATGATTTCGTGTTACTTGAAGTTCCTGCTTCCAGTTGCTCAGAACTAAACGAGATGCTGTCTTGTGGTGTTGGTTGTGATGTGCGATGCAGAAAAAACAGCATGCAACAGAAATTGGTGAAGGCAATAATTTTCACAGTATTGAGAATTTGTAGTCATAAATTTGTGCAAGTGAGGTTCTAGAAATTGCAATGCAAGGTGTTTAGGATGTTGCTGGTAGCAGGGATACGTTAAGACGATGTACGTGAGATTTTTATGGAGAATAATAAATTAATTTCTGATTTATTATATAATTCCATTGCTCGCGTTGCGTTAATTATTAGGAGATGATGTCATAAATGTAAATTTAATTAACTGACATCACTATCAGTTTAATAGAAAATTAAAGAACGAATATAATTCGTGGGACTTAGATATTTTCTTCTTAAGACTGAAGCAACACCTCCATTCACACCGAAACAAAGATACCTCTTGCACATTATTGTAATTAGCGATAGTAAATTGCGTTAATATTTAATTATTAATTTGACCAAATATGCTTCACGAGTTGCCTAGCTGCGCTGGTTAAATGATAATGTGCCTCGTTTATATAAAAAATTAAAGGCATATTTTAAGCAGCATTTCCGGAATCGCGAGTCTCTTCAGTTTGCCGAAGCTTTATGCTGATGAAGAGGAACTGCGGTTTGGGCGAAATTTCATGCATCTCCCTAACTTAAAATATTCCAAAATTGCGACATAAACTCCTATCGTATTTATAATTAATCAATTTTGCGTTCTTGATTATTTTGCACCAAAGACATATGTATTCCTTCCCGGAAAATTCGGCTTGTGTAAAATTCTTTCGTTTTAGAACTCGCGTGCATTCCTGCTTTTGGGCGCGTGTCCTACGAGGCGTGTAATTTGTGCACTGAATTAGTCATTTTCTGTGAGCAGTTTGTGTCGGTGTTGAGAGTCAGGGAGGGACGATATTGGACATTCTCAGCAGTGTTTTTGAGAGCTTTAGAGCGTCATTATTGAGGGCTGTTCAGGTCACATTGAGCTCTTTAGCTCAAGGCCTGTTCGTCTGAGGTCATCAGTCTTCACTAAGGCGTCGTTGCGAAATCAAGCAAACTCTTCGACTATTAAACGAATTTATTCCCAAAAAGCGGAAATTTATTGGTAGAAGTGTACCAAATAGTGGTGACCAATTATAAATGTTGACGGTTTAATTTTATTCAATGTTTACCCCCTTTGTTTACGGATATATTCGTACCTTTGTTTACGGACATATTCGTCGTCCTTACTATTCCTACCTGTACTAAAAGCCTGGTGACAAAAGCTGTTGTCCGTAAACTAAGTGTTTTATTCTAGTCATATATGTATTATGTATTCTAGTCATATATGTATTATGTATTCTAGTCATATATGTATGTATTAATTAACTACCAAGCAAAAATTATGCTCGTGATAGCGTACAACACGGCATATTTCAATTCTAGCAATTGAATCGCACAGATTCAAGCTGAATTGGTACCTTTGCGCACAAATTGCAATGGTTTCTGCCATCGTCATTAGAGTAGCATATTTACCCCTCAAAAATTGCTCAAGTATGCTTTAAAAATGACAAGCGCGCTAGCGTACGCCGACGTACAGGAGAAGTGAAGCGTGGGCGTGGAGCTATTCCTATTGTTATCGGTCGCCCCGTATTGTACACGACTGGATTCGTCAAATTCAGTTCAGCCCCCAACACGTGCGATATCGCTGTTTTTTCTTTTTTATCAATGATCAATCTCGAGAAATTTGATTCATAGAATAATCTTCTAAAATTTTCATATCCTGGATTGGTAAAGGAACTTGATACTCGTTTGCAACTTCCTACTTTTCGATCATGGTGATGCAATAATTTTTCTCCTGTCCTAGATATTTGGTTCGAAATTAGTGAAATGAAAAATTTCAAAGCAACCAATCTATAAGCTGAGCGTCTTTCTTAAGTTTAGTGACGTTTGCAAATGCTTGAGATTCAACAAAAGTATGACGGTTTCGCCACCTGCGGTCACGTGGGTTAGGATGCAAAATACACAGAAGAGAGTCAACGCTACACCGCATTGAGTGATTTTAATCAAAACTGTTAACTAACTTGTTTTTAATGATAATGTTTCAGTAGATACTTGAAGGTCGCGGCTGAACAAATCATCTATACGAATTATTTTTTTTGATGAGCGGTCATTAAATATCATCCGTGGCAACTCGTCAGGATATCAAATACAATGACGTGTTCGATGTAGCCTCAGAAAAAATTATTGTGTCATGTTGTCGAAGTAGTTATCGCTTCCTTTACGCTCTTTTGCCAGGCCAAAAATTGTCAGGACGATCATCGAGGCAAAATATGAAGTCAAACTCAGAGAAGTCAAACTCATTTCTCTGAGTGTAGCCTGATATGCGTGCATGACGGGGCCGTGATGGTCTCCATGTACAGTACGAGATGCTTGGGAATGACTGTGAAATTTCGGCCATGACCTTGTAGTGTTGTCTGTGAGGCTTGTCTGCCGACATGCACCTATACATGCATGTCTGGGCCGTCTTGTTAATTGCTCCCTCCATCCATCGTTGGCTTGCTTCATTTGCTAGTTTTATTTCCTTGTTCTTTTTGCCATTTACCTCTTTATATTAGTCATTCATGTCTTATTTCCTTCTCTTTGCCATTTATCTCTTATAGGAGTCATTCATATCTTATTTCCTTGTTCTTTTAATCATTTACCTCTTATAGGAGTCATCTTTGCCTTATTTCCTTATTCTTTTTGCCATTTATCCCTTATAGGAGTCATTCATGTCTTATTTCCTTGTTCTTTTCATCATTTACCTCGATATTAGTCATTCATGTCTTATATCCATATCTTTGTCATTTACCTCTTATAGGAATCTTCTTGTGAATTCATGAACTGTATAAAAATAAAATATTTCAAAGTACTTAAACTGTTATTGTATGTATTCCGTGCGTGTTTACCCACATTTATTCATGCTAATTTCAGTGCAATTTTTCTCTGAGTATCTGTGATGTTTTCAACATCACAGTCAAATTGACACGTGGTAGCTTAAATACAATGATTTTCCCGTGGACATGCGGGGTTTTAAGTGGCCTTGCGTCTAGGAGATTTAATTTTGAAATTAAAAACTCGGTTTTGATGCTTGAACAACACCAGTCTATAAGAAGTGTTTCATGAGGAGTTCGTATATTAAATATGGTGTCGCTTGGGCTAATAATTTATGTTATTGGCATGTCACGTATCTAGGAAATGTTAGAAGATGCTTGAAGTGCCGTGGAGATGAAATGCAGCGGCATGACGCCGCATTTAGAGCTGTTGATGCCAACACATCTCCGATACTTCTTTCCTCAAGTCTTTCATTACAAGTGCTTCTATATATGGCAACTAACCAACTGTACATGTTGGTGAAGTTGCCAAGAATAAATTGAGAAGCATTATAATCAGTGTACTGGATTGAAGCTCAAGAAGATCGTAGACATAAGATTAAAGTTGACTCGAGTGCAACAAAGAGTTAACTGGAGTCCAGTCAACTTGAACATCAGGTTGAAGTTGACTCGAGTGCAACACTGAGTTACTGAGTCCAGTCAACTTGAACATAAAGTTGAAGTTGGCAGGAGTGCAACACGTTTCAAAATGGAGGCTCGCATGGAGCGCAACGCTTCGTTTACGGCAGCTCCATCTTTCCATCCACCGCCTCCGTCGCTTCAGGAGTCCCGACGCTGTCTCTCGGAAAGGTATAGTACAGTTCTTTACTATCAATATTTCCTGTACTACAATAAAACAACATACCCTCGTATGTTTTTCCTTCTTTGAGAAAAAATCACTATATACGCTGTCTCTCAGTAAGGTAGTACGTATGTTCGTTTTACGTTTACGTACGTCGTACGGACGTTTTTACGTATGAATATTTCTTTCATTACGATGAAACAAAGAGGCACTCGTGTGTTTTCAGTCCGCGTAGAAAAAAAATTCCGATGTTGTTTCTCGGGAAGGTAGTTCAGCCTCGCTAACCGTGACCGATATTCTATCTAAAATGATGAATAGGTGTTATTTATTCGATTGTAGCGCATTACATATTGGAATAATTTTATTAGGTGACAAGTTACTCTGCTTTACTTGACTGGGATATGTTATAAGTTGTTCCAATTATGTTTTTACAGTTAAAGATATTTTAAAGCAAAGATCTGGCTTATATTTTTGCTGACGCGGAAGATTTTTTCTGGCCGCGGTTACTATCGAACGCCAAGTTTTTGTGTTAAATATTCGATTTGATCACGAAACTACTTTCGTCTAGAACAAGATAAGGCCCCAGTCGATCTTTTGTTATTACATCAAATGAATACTACCACCGTACTCGTGCAAAATGTGCAAATTCAAACGCTATTTTTGGACAGACCGTTGACCAACGAAAATGAATTTGATTAATGCGGTTACTGATACCCACTGTGCTTTTTCGACGTAGAAATTCACGCTTGTTGTCTTGTATTATAACAATTTTCAATCATCTGACGATCGTTAGCCCAAATAGCGCTTGGTGCTAGTGGCGAGAGCGCGTCTACTTGCCACGTCTCGACACAGTGCGCGCTGCTCGACGGAGTCCCGCGTGTGGTGATGGTGGCGAGAAGCGAGTCTACTTGCCACGTCTCGA